>NC_060188.1:53215654-53515654 GCF_021184085.1 Oncorhynchus gorbuscha | reverse complement strand
AAAACATTTCTTATATGCACTTAAATAGCGGGTGGAGTACGCTTTTGCCATGATTTATTTTCATGCCAGCCATGTAAACTATATTCCTGTTGTAAAGATAAGCAATGTGCTTAATATTAGGACAGTTAAGAAATAAATATAGTTGGTTTACATTTGCATTGATATCAGAGTGATTAGAGGGACAATACAGTATTGAGTACCAGGCAGGTAGCACGTTTGTTGGGCTACTAATGACCATGAGCAGCAACAGATCTTGAAGAAGCCTAATTACCATGACTAAACGGTCACTTGGAATTTGACTGCCTTCATGACTCGTGATCGCTGAGGTGGAGGTAATACGGTCACCGTAACAGCCCTATTCAATGTATCACATGGGTGTCATGTGTAAATACAATGGAATCAAGTTGAATTGTGATTCTTTGGAGAACAAATTTGTAAATGCAGTGGTGTTTAATTGAGCTGGTACTTCAGAGCATGTGGGCTGCATTCCAAGTATAGCGCAGTTCATGTTATAATTATTAGAATAAACCCAATTAACTGAAAGCACATCACATCCCTGTTATACCCCATCTATTTCCCCTATCATTTGAATTATCTGTAGTATGCATACTTCGCAATGCTTTTATTTGACTTTATTAGGTTACTGAGTCACACTACATATTTGTATGTAGGGTAGAATAATTTCCAACGTGCAACAAATACCGTAATCCATAATTGTCCAATAAGACATGATGCATAGCATGCATAACCTCTTTTCCAACTTTTTCTGATGAACTGCAACAAAATAAAGCTAAACACAAACTGAGCTTCATCCAGAAGTGGTCTGCCCACATGTGCGTTAGGGGCAGCGGCCCAATTGTTAATAGTCAATAAAAAATATATAAATATATATAATATATATATATAGTGAAAAAAATGGAATATATTTATATATACTGTAATTCATAGATTATGTTTGAAATGCTCATAAAAGTTTGGTAAATGTGTACATTTTCCTGTAAAAAAAGACATTGTTCAAAACAAGTTGTTACACTCCTTCCAGTGACAGCCAGCAGCTCCGCGGGCGCATAGTCCATGCGAACATTGGATTGGATTGTTTTGTCAGCTATTTGCTATCAGGGGGAACCACCCCAAGGAAATCACAGGATTTCATAACATAAATTATTACAGCACAAAGGAAATGGACGATCCTAGGGACCTCAAAAGTGCGCTCAGTCAGAAATGATGGGTCTGATCTAGTATCCTTCCCAATGAGTCTCTCGTGCCAGACAGCTTACTTCCGCACTAGAGACTAGAAGGTACAGATGCTGCTAAAGCAAACAGATAATTATAATTAACTTGTAAATACATAATCATTAACAGTCATGGAAGCCTGGGACCTGATAAACCGGACATCTACATTCGACAAGAGTCAAAGGACAGAGGGATACACTAGATAGAACCTTCTCATTGCGGATCTGGTAGGACAAAAAAAGCATTACTGTGGCTGGCCAATTGTATTGTTCATCAGCTATAGCTAGCTGGTAGCTTCTATGCCAATTTCAAGTCTTTCTAAACGAATATCTGACTAACTCTGAAATATTTCAATTAGTTCAGGATGGCTGGCGTGCTTTGTGACATTATATTAGTTACATATCCCCAGTTAGATCATTTGTTTTCACGTATTACATCTGCATGCTTGTTGCGCTCTCCCTGGTGCACTAGTTAATTATTGAGCTAGCTGCTAGCTCTAAATATTATAATCTAATCTGTTCAAAACATTGGCAGCATGTGTAGCAGTGGTCATTCGGCTTTTTACATGTAAAAGTGAAATAGGTATATTTATGCTATTGTTCAAATTCACAGATCTTTTTATATATCGTCTTAAAAAAACAGGTAGTTCAAGAACTTTGCATCATATTTCTGTCACGCTACTTTGTTGAAAACTCCAACCACCCCGAGCTTTCAGCCAATCAGCGGCCGCCATGTGCGTCATCCATGTGTCTATATTAAATCCCTGCTCATGAAACCATTGACTCAGTGAAATGTCTGTCTGCGAGAGAATAGAATGCTTAGTGCACATCGTAGCAAACCGTTTTGCAACAAGTCTCTCTTGCTTGACAAGTTCAGGTTAGCCCCTCCAAGTTTTGGCCTGTTTGCTTCTGTTTGGTTCCTAGTAAATACATGCCAGGGATGACATTGAACTCACAGTTGACTGTGATCTCAACGGTCTGGACGTCTGTGGCGATGTCGTTGATGGCGGTGCATTCGTATGTCCCCGCTCTCTGTCTGGAGATACTGGGGATGTCCAGGTATTCGTCCTCCGATACCAAGTCAACTGTGAAGGTAAACAACAACACGAGGTGAGGTAAACAATAGGTGAAGTAAGAAGCAACAACAACCCCAACATGTGAGGTACACAACAACAACGAGGTGAGGTGAAGTGTACGGCCATCCTATATCAAATCAATGGCGCAATTATTCACCCCACTGTTCTATAAAATACCTATCGTACATATTTTCCCATTGGAGAAAAGGGTAAGCCATAATTATCGAGACCGACCTTATCGACCAACTTATTAAAAGGCAGGGTGTTTGAACTGATCAAAGCCTCATCCTCATGTAAAGCAGGACTGAAATAACTCAGGTTGTAATGAAGAGCAGCGCTGAAGGTGATGGCTGCCATTTTACGATCCCGTAACCAATTGTGCTATTTTGTATGTTTTTTCGTGTTATTTGTACATCATTTGAACATTTTGTACATCATGTTTCTGCCAACCTGTCTTATGACCGAAAAGAGATTATAGATATCAGGACAGTGAATACTCACCCCGTACTGGAGGAATATTTTTTAACGAGTCGGACGGGAAGGATTTACTTCAGACGCACGACAATGCCCTCATCCCCATCATTTGCAGGAGAAAGTGACGGAGGTATCGGGGACGAAGGTTGGGTGCCTTGTAGGGATCATACGCCGAGAGGGTAATCTACCTTTACCATCAGTCCCATTAGCCAACGTACAATCAATCGATAATGAAATAGACAAAATACGATCACGTATATATCCTACCAACGGGACATTAAAACTGTAAAACCTTATGTTTCACCGAGTCATACAGCTAGCGGATTTTAAGCTTTTTCGAAAAAGGATAGAAGAATGGCCTCTGGTAAAACTAGGGGTAGCGGTCTATGTATATTTGTAAACCACAGCTGATGCACAAAATCTAAGGAAGTCTTAAAGTTTTGCTCGCCTGAGGTAGAGTATCTTATGAGGTGGTCCTTCTGTAGCTCAGTTGGTAGAGCATGGCGCTTGTAACGCCAGGGTAGTGGGTTCGATCCGAAGGCTGGGACCACCCATACGTAGAATGTATGCACACATGACTGTAAGTCGCTTTGGATAAAAGTGTCTGCTAAATGGCATATATTATTATATTATATGATAAACTGTAGACCATACTATTTACCAGGAGAGTTTTCACCTGTATTTTTTGTGGCTGTCTATATACCACCACAAACCAATGCTGGCACTAAGACAGCACTCAATGAGCTGTATATGGCCATAAGCAAACAATAAAACGCTCATCCAGAGACAGCAATTCTAGTGGCCGGGGACTTTAATGCAAGGAAACTCAAATCCGTTTTTACCTAATTTCTTACAGCATGTTAAATGTGCACTAAACTCTAGACCACCTTTACTCCACACACAGAGACGCATACAAAGCTCTCCCTCATCCTCCATTTGGCAAATTTGACCACAATTCTTCCTTCCTGATTCCTGCTTACCAGCAAAAACTAAAGCAGGAAGCACCAGTGACTCGGTCAATAAGAAAGTGGTCAGATGAAGCAGATGCTAAACTACAGGACTGTTTTGCGAGCACAGACTGGAATATAATCTGCGATTCATCCGATGGCATTGAGGAGTACACCACACCAGTAACTGGCTTCATCAATAAGTGCATCAATGACGTCATTCCCATAGTGATGTACGTACATACCCAAACCAGAAGCCATGGATTACAGGCAACATCCACACTCAGCTAAAGAGTAGAGCTGCTGCTTTCATGGAGCGGTACTCTAACCTGGACGCTTATACGAATCCCAATATGCCCTCCAATGAACCATAAAACAGTCAAAGCCTCAATACAGGATAAAGATTGAACCGCACTACACTGGCTCCAACGCTCATTGGGTTGTGGCAGGGCTTGCAAACTATCACAGACTACAAAGGGAACCACAGCCGAGAGCTGCCTTGTGACACAAGCCTACCAGACAAGCTAAATTACGAATGCTGGCTTCGAGGCCAGTAACACTGAAGCATGCATGAGAGCTGTTCTGGACAACTGTGTGATCATGCTCTCCTTAGTCGATGTGAGAAAGACCTTAAAACAGGTCAACATTCACAGGGCCACAGGGCCAGACGGATTACCAGGACGTGTACTCCAAGCATGCACTGAGACCAACTGGCAAGTCCCTGACTGAGTCTGTAATACCAACATGTTTCAAGCAGACCACCATTGTCCCTGTGCCCAAGAACACTAAGTTAACCTTCCTAAATGACTACCATCCTGTAGCTATGAAGTGCTTTGAAAGGATGGTCATGGCTCACATCAACACCATTATCCCAGAAATTCCAGACCCACTCCAAATCCACAGATGATGCAATCGCTGTTGCACTCAACACTGCCTTTCCCACCTGGACAAAAGGAACACCTATGTGAGAATGCAATTAATTAACTACAGCTCAGCGTTCAACACCATAGTGCCCTTAAAACTGATCACTAAGCTAAGGACCCTGGGACTAAACACCTCCCTCTGCAACTGGATCCTGGACTTCCTGATGGGCCGCCCCCCAGGTGGTAAGGTTAGGTAACAACACATCTGCTATGCTGATCCTCAACATGGGGGCCCTGCTCAGTCCTCTCCTGTACTCCCTGTTCACTCATGACTGCATGGCCAGGCACGACTCCAACACCATCATCAAGTTTGCCGATGACACAACAGTGGTAGGCCTGATCACCAACAACAATGAGACAGCCTATAGGAGGAGGTCAGAGACCTGGCCGTGTGGTGCCAGGACAACAACCTCTCCCTCAATGTGATCAAGACAAAGGAGATGATTGTGGACTACAGGAAAAGGAGGACCGAGCACACCCCAATTATCATTGAGGGGGCTGCAGTGCAGTTCCTTGGTGGCCACATTGCCAACAAACTATCATGGTCCAAACACACTAAGACCGTCATAAGGGCATGACAAAACCTTTCATGTCTTGTATATTAAATGTCCTTAACTGTTATTGTATGTCTTTGGAAAACTGAAAATGTAAAAAAAAATGTTAAAAAAAAATTAAATACACTATTTTGAAAAGACTACATCAACAGAGGCTTTTGGAGCAGCCCAGTTATGTTGTATTCCTCACTCTATCCTTTCCTTAAACATGTCAATTGGGGGGGACCTCCCCTTGGGTTGTGCCGTGGCGGAGATCTTTGTGGGCTATACTCGGCCTTGTCTCAGGATGGTAAGTTGGTGGTTGAAGATATCCCTCTAGTGGTGTGGGGGCTGTGCTTTGGCAAAGTGGGTGGGGTTATATCTTTCCTGTTTGGCCCTGTCCGGGGGTGTCCTCTGATGGGGCCACAGTGTCTCCTGACCCCTCCTGTCTCAGCCTCCAGTATTTATGCTGCAGTAGTTTGTGTCGGGGGGCTAGGGTCAGTTTGTTATATCTGGAGTACTTCTCCTGTCCTATCCGGTGTCCTGTGTGAATTTAAGTATGCCCTCTCTAATTCTCTCTTTCTCTCTTTCTTTCTCTCTCTCGGAGGACCTGAGCCCTAGGACCATGCCTCAGGACTACCTGACATGATGACTCATTGCTGTCCCCAGTCCACCTGGCCGTGCTGCTGCTCCAGTTTCAACTGTTCTGCCTGTGATTATTATTATTGGACCATGCTGGTCATTTATGAACATTTGAACATCTTGGCCATGTTCTGTTATAATCTCCACCCGGCACAGCCAGAAGAGGACTGGCCACCCCACATAGCCTGGTTCCTCTCTAGGTTTCTTCCTAGGTTTGGCCTTACTAGGGAGTTTTTCCTAGCCACCGTGCTTCTACTCCTGCATTGCTTGCTGTTTGGGGTTTTAGGCTGAGTTTCTGTACAGCACTTTCAGATATCAGCTGATGTACGAAGGGCTATATAAATACATTTGATTTGATTTGATTCAATTCAAAACTAAAAACAGCCTTCAAGCTCATCACCATTCCGCATACTGACACTTTCCTATGGAAAACATGACTAGCTGATTCACGTAGCCGCCTTTGTAGTATTGCGCTTTAACCATCACAGCTCTGCTCACAGCTCGAATCACCTGACGAGGGTCAAGAGAACCCTCAGAAAGCACAGGTTCGCTCGTGTCCCTGATTCTCTATTGCTGTCATGAGTCTCTCTAGTGTCTCTCCCTCATTTCCATTTCCCTCTCTTTGTCTTTCATCATTCTCATTAGCCTCTTACTCTATTAACTTACTACTTTTTTCACTACTGCAAAATCTAATTCAGACTGCATCAGGAAGCTAAGTATCTGGAAGCTAAGTATCATCAGGAAGCAAAGTATCTAGTGCTCAAAAAAACGTGTTTTGAGCACTAGACGTAATCCATGCAGTTGTGTGACAAGCGTCAATAAAACAAATGTTGTTAGGAATGTTATGTAGCCTACTTAGCAAAGAGCGGTTTTTGTCTGGACTCTGGCTTTCCCCTTTAACGTTCTGTTCAGAAACTCAGAAATGACAAACTAACTTACATGTATATGTGTTCCATACCATACACCATATGAACACTAACAATATGCCTTATAGCAGGCTGGGTATCTATCGACAGACTTAAGATTTATTCTCAAGATGGTGCCCCTGGCTGACCGTTAACTGAGGGGTCATCAGAGGACAGAAATCGACAGATCGAACTTGTGCTCAACTACTGTACATACTGTGTAGGCAACAGTAGACAAACTGCAATAACATATACTTCACAACTTCACGAGTACAGACTGGACATTTTTTTCAGACTCTGAAAATGTACTATCTACATAAGAATAAGATACAACACAGGCAGTTTGAAGGGGCCATAATTGCCAAGCTGGAGGTGTTCATATGATATCAATGTTTCCTGGACCATTTTATGGCTGCCGTAAAATATGTGTGCCGCAGGGGGAAAGTAGCTAGCTGATATCTGCAGTCACAGAGGAGACAAATCCCACAAAAAACAGAGGAAATGCAGCAGCATACGCTGGTGGGCACCCGCAGGACCTCCACTTCCTGTGTGGAGGAAGAAGAGAGGAAGGTCGTGGGGACCATGTTGGCTCAGCCGAGGCAGAGTTGCCTATCAACTGCAGGGGTTACTGTGCAACTATGAACACAAAATGCTTGTGTGTGAAATACTGAAATGGACTCTATCAAATATAAGACTGTACACTTTGGAGAAAATCGAACAAATAAACACTGTGTTAAAATGCAATCCGCTACTTGAAAATCTTGAATGCTCAAAACTGAAGTACTCAAGTAGTACTTGATACTGAAGGGGTACAGGCGGACAAGCTGTCAGTGAGAGACGAGATGCCACAAATATAACACAGCCTTCTGCACGCTGTATCTCCAGTCGTCATTTATTTCTCGCAGACTGAGAAAAAGTGTACACTCATGAGACCTGACCACACAGAGCACGGAGGGCCTGGGATAGTAGGCTCCCTGTTGCAGAGGCTCCCTTGAACTCGCTGTGTCTTTGAAAACTAAGGAAGGACCAAACTTGTCCCGCAGGGAGATTCTGGTTGTAGACAGATAGATGGATTTAAAAAACTGTCCAACTGAAATACCTTATTTACATAAGTATTCAGACCCTTTTCTATGAGACTTGAAATTGAACTCAGGTGCCTCCTGTTTCCATTGACCATCCTTGAGATGTTTCTACAACTTCATTGGAGTCCACCTGCGGTAAATGATTGGATATAATTTGGAAATAAACATGCCTGTCTATATAAGGTCCCACTGTTGACAGTGCATGTCAGAGCAAAAATCAATGAGGTTGAAGGAATTGTCCTTAGATCTGAGACAGGATTGTGTCAAGGCACAGAACTGGGGAAGGGTCCAAAATATTCTGCAGCATTGAAGGTTCCCAAGAACACAGCGGCCTCCATCATTCTTAAATGGAAGAAGTTTGGAACCACCAAGACTCTTCCTAGAACTGGCCGCCCGGCCAAACTGAGCAATTGGGGTAGAAGGGCCTTGGTCAGGGAGGTGACCAAGAAGAGGGTGGGGGCAATGCAAATAGTCTGGGTAGCCATTTGATTAGATGTTCAGGATTCTTATGGCTTGGGGTAGAAGGTGTTTAGAAGTCTCTTGGACCTAGACTTGGCGCTCCGGAACCGCTTGTCGTGCGGTAGCAGAGAGAACAGTCTATGACTAGGGTGGCTGGTGTCTTTGATAATTTTTAGGGCCTTCCTCTAACACCCCCTGGTATAGAGGTCCTGGATGGCTGGAATCCTCACCCTGGTGATGTACTGGGCCGTACACACTACCCTCTGTAGTGCCTTGCGGTCGGAGGCTAAGCAGTTACCATACCAGGCAGTGATGCAACGAGTCATGATGCGCTCGATGGTGCAGCTGTAAAACCTTTTGAGGATCTGGGGACACATGCCAAATCTTTTCAGTCTCTTAAGGGGGTATGGTTTTTGTCATGCCTTCTTCACGACTGTCTTGGTGTGCTTGAACCATGTTAGTTAGTTGTTGATATGGATGCCAAGGAACTTGAAGCTCTCAACCTGCTCAACTACAGCCCCGTCTATGAGAATGGGGGCATGTTCGGTCCTCCTTTTCCTGTTGTCCACAATCATCTCCTTTTTCTTGATCACGTTGATGGAGAGGTTGTTGTCCTGGCAGCACACGGTCAGGTCTCGGACCTCCTCCCTATAAGCTGTTTCATCGTTGCTGGTGATAAGGTCTACCACTATTGTGTCATCGGCAAAGTTGATGATGGTGTTGGAGTCTTGCCAGGCCATGCAGTCATGAGTGAACAGGGAGTACAGGAGGAGACTGAGCACGCACCCCTGAAGGTCCCCTGTGTTGAGGATCAGTGTGTCAGATGTGTTGTTACCTACCCTTACCACCTGGGCGGCCCGAAAGGAAGTCCAGGATCCAGTTGCAGAGGGAGGTGTTTAGTCCCAGGGTCCTTAGCCTGGTGATGAGCTTTGAGGGCACTATGGTGTTGAACGCTGAGAAAGTAGTCAATGAATAGCATTCTCATATAGGTGTTCCTTTTGTCCATGTGGGAAAGGGCAGTGTTAAGTGCAATAGAGATTGCATCATCTGTGGATTTGTTGGGGAGGTATGCAAATCGGAGTGGGTCTAGGGTTTATGGGATAATAGTGTTGTGAGCCATGACCAGCCTTTCAAAGCACTTCATGGATACAGACGTGAGTGCTATGGGTCAGTAGTCATTTAGGGCAGGTTACCTTAGTGTTCTTGGGCACAGGGACTATGTTGGTCTGTTTGAAACATGTTGTTATTACAGACTCAGTCAGGGACAGGTTGAAAATGTCAGTGAAGACACTTGCCAGTTGGTCAGCGCATGCTCGGAGTATACGTCCGTATGGCCCTGCGGCCTTGTGAATGTTGACCTGTTTAAAGGTCTTACTCACATCGGCTACGGAGAGCGTGATCACACACTCTCATGTATGCTTCAGTGTTACTTTCCTCGAAGTGAGCATAGAAGTCATTTAGCATGTTTGGTAGGCTCGTGTAACTGGGCAGCTCTCGGCTGTGCTTCCCTTTGTAGTCTATAATAGCTGGCAGAGTCTTAGTACCAAGACATGCTAATACATCCCCCTCCCCCCCCAAAAAAAATGTGGATGCCAAGTCAATTTCAGTGTCTTTTTATTACTGCGTTCATTCCCGATTTCCATCACATATATATATATATATATTCATTTTTGGGAGAGGCTATATTAATTCATCCGAGGCCACTACCAATGGTTTCAGGTCCGTCTCCCAAATGGAACCCTTTTCCCTGTAAAATGCACTTTTTGACCAGAGTCCTATTGGCCCTGGTCCAAAGTAGTGCAGTAAATAGGGAATATGGTGCCATTTGGGACGCAGCCCTGGTCTAGCGGACACACATTGCCAGTCAGGTACTGTGGTGGTGTGAGATACCAGGGATCCCTTCTGATCTGGCAGAAGCCTCTAAGCCATCTATCTATCATGAAGCGGTGAGGCGGCAGGGCGGCTGCTGAGCTAGGTCATGACTACATCGAGAGCTCCATACAGGGCCAGAAATATCACCAATCCCCCCTCCCCTCCTTCCTCTCCTCCTCTGTCCTCCCTCCTTCCTCTCCCTCTTGGGATGGATACATATTTTATTCTTTATTTGTCACTCTGGAAAAGCCTTGTAATAACTGGGCCCACACTGAATGGCCTCGAGGCAAGAGGATAGTGCAGTGCACTGGAACTGTTTGTGATGGTGGTGGTGGGGCTGAGAGATTGAAGCTTGCACTGCTACTGCAATATGAAAATAAGCATTGGGTTTGGCTGTATTTAACTGAATCCGGTTGTGTATACTGCCTGTATCTTAGGGAAACAGAACAGTGAGCAGTTAAATTATCAGAGTATTGGAGTAGTCTAACATTTCTCCTGTCTTTATCAATCGCACACATTTTGGAGTTGCCATGGAACTACAGTAAACACACCAACCTGGATAGCAAAATACTTTGGATAACACCAATTTAGGCTGAACACCATGACAATGCAACACCATAAACAACTTAAACAGTGCCATATACGTAGTTGGAAACAAAAAAAAACAATTGGATGCAGTCAGAATCACTGGCGTCCTTGTGCTGTCTAAGGGACACAAAGCATTGACAACAGCATACTTTAACTACCTAACAGACCGCTGGTTATCTACACTTCCATTCCCCTGTTCCACTAAATGCCCCTTGCCCTCGACTTCGACCTCTACATCTCAGTTTGTTGGTTTTGATTAGTGCAAGGAATATAACAAATCCATTCCATTGATTTCAGTGGCGGCTCCCAGTTGGGGATGGTTAAGAGAGTAATAAAAAATAATTCAGCTGTCAGGGTGCCTGTGCCATCTGTAAATACGAACAAAATGGTTAAATTACAAACCTAGTTGGTTTAGCCACAGAAAAAGTCGGCAACCTTCCCGCTAGCCATGATTGGTTGAGATAATGAGTGGACTGGATATGCCGAGAGATGAGTTCGGATTGGTCTGCCATGTAGCACAGTTCTGTCTAAAATAGGTAATCCTTTATTATGCAGCTTTTTCTTTTAAAGATATTACGTAGTAGAACTGCACAAGGTAGCTCTCCACTTTCTGGAGGACTGAGTTCTGAAATCAGTGGACTTCGAGTATGATAGCTAATGAGATGGTGAAAATTCTGGCGTTTGATTGCAAATATACAGACAGAGTTGAAAAGAGAACACACAGAAGGCTGTTGTATAAAACAACTGTCTCCTGATTACATCTTCAAACTAAGGGCAACCATGACATCCGTGACATAGAAAGAGAAGTGTCCATCCATGTATATGGGTATTACACGTATTTAATTTAGTCCAAAATTAGTTTTAATTTCAAGTTAAAGTGAAACTGTTAGCTAGCTAACGCTAGCTGGCTGGCTAGCTAACGTTACATGTATGATCTGTGTAGTAATATAATTAATATCTGAGCCATTTGCTTTGTTAGTTATAGCCTACTGTTAGCTAGCTAACATTGAACCTCGTTGGTTCATTACCTGCCGATTCATGCAGGGTAGTAACATCATAAATTGTGATTATGGTTCATTTTTCTGCTAGCTAGCTGCATATCTAAACAAAAGACTCAATTATGCAAGTAACTATTTCAATATAATGTTATTGATGTCACCGCGACAACTGTCGATAGACGTAGATAGTAAATTTTCTCTGGCTATCTACTCTGACTTCAGAGCACTCTCATCTGAGTGTGCCAAAGTGCAGAATAACTGACAAATGTATGAATGCTCAACACCTGTTGAATATGGCCTGTGTCAGTAAATGCTGGCAAAACAGTTGTAATTCAATTGTTATCCCGTCACCAATGCTCTGGATAACATAAATAATAGCCTACACAAGCTCTGCTAGGGCGAGTAAAATGGTCTCTCATTTGTGTCTGGAAGTAGCTAGCAACCTAGCAAACGTTAGCCAATTAGCATAGGGTGCTTGAATCCTGTTGTCAGGGCAGAACGCTCGGATCTACCCTACTTTTCAGCCAGAGCGTCCAGTCTGTGCTTTGAACTTTCCGAGAGCCAAACAGTCTCAGTTTACGAATGCCCAGAGCACACTCTGGCACTACAGATTAAATTTACAAACACACCCATAGTATAAGCCAGCCTTTAGTCTTGAAATCTTTGGTTGTTTAGTACATAGCCTCACATGTGAATCCTTAAAGAGATGGTCGGGGCTAAAGCTTAAACAGGTGTGAACGATGCTGAGTGGGTGTAGACACAGAAGAGCTCTCCAGTAGGTACCAAAACATTCAAAGGCCATTTTCTCAAAAGTGAGGTTACAAAGGTTCAACTTTCAAAGCAGAATTACTTTCCCATTGTTCCTCAACTGTGGTGTATGATATACCATTTTCTAGCTCTGAGTCTCTAATTTTATCCCATGTTAAAACACTACGGTAGGTCACAAATGTGGGTCTAATAGTATTCATTATCTGTGTCATGACTGATTATTTTACAATCGGTTTCATTTAGCAAGACAACACATTCCAACTAAAGCATAATACAATATACTGTATATGTAGTAGTAGGGTGCAATTATGGGTCCACTAATTAGTGTTGCACAATTCCAGTAACCTTCCATACACCTTCAGCATTTGTATTATTATTTAGACAGTACAGAAATAGCAGGGAATCAAGAGCATGGGAAGCCAAAGTAATATACTGTATGCTCTCTAATATACTGTATGCTTTGTGTCAGAGGTGTTAATACATGCTTCAGCTAGTTTTACAAAAGACTACACCTTTGCTTTACACAATAGTAAACATCATGTTATGTCAGCTACACTATGAACAAAAAAAACAGATTGTGCTATATTTGTTTATGACCATCAAACAGAGGTCCTTGAAGTAAGACGAGCCGAACAAGTACAGTGTCCAGTGTGGCACTGTTGTACTGTAAATCTCCCCTTTCTGTGTTAAATACAATCTGCATGGTTATTATCCCCATTATGCAATCACTATAAAATGTTCTCCATGACTCAACATACACATTACACACACAACACACATTTAAAACTGCTTCTCATCTTATAGGCAATTATGATGAATTGAATCTATAAAAGTCCTGAGTTTGGCAAATTCGGGTGTAATCTATCAGAGGACTCCGAAGTTAGCTCTGCTGAGGAGCCCAACTACCGGCACACTCCGTTAATGGTATTCTAAAGCAATTGAAGCACTTGATGCGCCAGCTCAAATTGAAATAGTATTTTCATGTGGAATATGTTCTTGTTATAAACATAATATTCCCTCTGTTGGTTTTATAGGCTAGTGATGGGACTGTTCAAGGGAATAACAGAATAAGCAGCTTTTCCTAATTAGGGAGAATGTTATCTTCTTAACTTCCCAGCTGGAACGCCAAACTACCCACATAGAAATATAAGACCGTTTTTAACATCCAGCTGTGGACCTATTCAAATCGGCTTACTTATTTCATTTTGAAAAATAAATACACGTCATGATCACACCCCGTAAACTTTTAATACGGCAAGTATCCATTTGGAATGGAAATTGATTAGCGTAAATTGGCGTCATGTGATTTGGTTTAATTATCTTGTAGTAAGTGCATCCTGCTTTTGTCTGGTATTGTTTTGTGCGGGTGGGTGGGTATTTCTGTACTTCGTTAACCTACTTAACCAATCAGCACTAACTTCATATTCAAGATGACTGGGTTGCTCTGTCTGTTTGGTCGTTTGACAATGAGCCTCTGCACACTCTTTCTATTCATTGGATCCCAATGGCAGTATATTTTATATAATTCAAATAATATATCTTCAAATGAAAAGACAGGTTCATAAGTGCATAATAATGAACTCAGTCACATGTATGTGCTGTTGCCATCTCTTATATCTTTAAACACACGTCATACATAAGGCTTGACAACAACGAAAGAGTTGACTACAGTACACACAGTATGGGACTAGGCTACAAAAGCATGTACATACATACACTACCTTAGGTTTTATAAGTGAACTTCACAATACTCAACAAGGTATTTATGGTATGCGCGACTTCAGATCATTAGAATGCTATCGCAAAAAGCCACAAAATACAAATGAATGGATTTCAGCAAATATGTAAATACCATGGAAGTCCTCTTACAGTTGGGAACATCACAGTCCCATTGATCAAACAACCATGAAAAGGTAGGGTCTCTCTCCCTCAGTTACCTATGTACATCAACAAGATCAACAACTAATGCTAGTCAGAGCGACATAAGCTAAAATCTAATGAGGGAACATTAGCTAAACCCTCTCATACTTTTTAAGCTAGTTGCTATCAAAATTGCACTTAAACAATGGGGAATAGTAGCCTGATTGTCCTTCTGCAGCTTGTCTGCCAATGCATGCTTGTCCCAACGAATGTTTGACAACTGAATGGGAACTTGCCTGCTAACCAAATGACACCTGCCTCTCTAGCTGTAGCCACTGAAAAACAATATTAAGGGAAAAAGTCAGTCACTGACACACTCATGCAATGACATGACATTCTCCCAGTAGCTAACTAGCTAGATACCATAAGGCTCTGTGTTTTTAGCTTGCTAAATAAATAGCTAACTAGATAAGTAGATACGCTAGCTCAGGTGTATCAAACTCAATTAGCACATGGAAAAAAACACATTTTGCATGCCAGACATAGCCTCTTTGTTTTTACAAACACCCCAAAAATGGCCATTGTTTTATTAGGAAAAAGATCATGTCCACTTATGTACTTAGAAAACTGTATAGAGCATTTTAACATATTAAAACAAAAGGAGATAAATCATATTTGCTCAGCCTTTGCTGCCATGCTTGCAGATGTGGATAATATGCTGTGACCCTAATAAGAAATATTTAGTAACTCCAAATAACACAAATGTAGTTATAGGTTTGTTGTAACATTTAAACTTAAAACATGTTTAATTTTCTTTTGCACTGCATGGATGACCAGTGCTGTTGAATGCAGCATTGCTGTATGGTGCACTCAAAATATATTGTAGATGAGTAGCCATCCTAGGCTACGACTTAATTGTTGCTGTAATAGGCCTACACGTTTCTCCTTTGCATGTTTTTTTGTTGTTGCAGGTTTTGTTTATTGGGTATTCATTGCCAAGCTTAAAAACTAAAGCCAGACTGCAAAATGTTTGTAGCCGAGCTAGGCATGTGTCTGTACACTTTCCCTCCATTGCGTTCTGTAAACGAAACACATGAAAGCAGCGCGAATTGAAGTTGTATTCACTAATGCGAGCGCATCAGGCTGTAAGTTCATAAAGTAGAGAACTCAACTCTTGACTTATTTATACTCGCCCGTGGGCTTTGTGTTTCAGACGTGCGCTAGCATATTAGCCTCGTTTTGAGTTGTGATCGCTAGTTTGATTGTATTGACATTCCCAGCCTTAGTTACAGTCGTCCGTTTTTTGTTCAAAATATTGAGTTATTGAAACTGAAACAGTGCATCCTTAATGGCTGGTGGTGGAAAACAATGTAACAGGCCAGCTGTGATTTACAACCTGATAGCAATATTTTTGGGACTCCCAAGAAATGTATTGGTGAATTACACTGAACAGAAATATAAACAAAACATGTAAAGTGTTTGTCTCATGTTTCAAGAGCTGAAATCAAAGATTCCAGAAATGTTACATAAGTGCAAAAAAAGCTTATATCTCTCAAATTATGTGAGCAAATTTGTTTACATCCCTGTTAGAGAGCATTTCTTCTCTGCCAAGATAATCCATCCACCTGACAGGTGTGGCATATCAGGAAAATGATTAAACAGCATGGGAATTGCACAGGTGCACCTTGTGCTGAGGACAATAAAAAGTCACTCTAAAATGTGCAGTTTTGTCGCAACAAAATGCCACAAATGTCTTAAGTTTTGAGGTGGCCTGCAAATTGCATGCGTACTGCAGAAATGTCCAGTAGAGCTGTTCCCAGAGAACGGAATGTTAATTTATCTACCATAAGCCACCTCCAAAGTTGTTTTAGAGAACTTGGCAGTACATACAACCGCAGACCACATAACCATACCAGCCCAGGACCTCCACATCCGGGCTTGTATTGTATGCAATAATTAAATTCATAGAATTGAATTCCAATGTTTGCACTGAAACCATCTGCCAGACCACTCAGTACCATTGACATTAAACGTAATTGTCATGGACATGTTTAACTTGGATCAGCCTCTCAGAATAGCACTAACCCAGAAAAGGACAAGAAACAGCCCATACTAACATATGTAGCCTGAGAAACAAGGTTCATGAAATGTACAACTTATTAACACTTGAAAACATGCATATTCTGGCCATCTCTGAAACACACTTAGATCATTCCTTTGATGATGCCATAGTATCTATACATGGTTATAGAATATATAGGAAAAATATAAATGCAAATGGAGGAGGTGTTGCCGCTGTGGGTTTGCACAGCCGAATAACTTCTGCACAAACTGTCAGAAACTGTCTCAGGGACTGCAGTCTTGACCTGACTGCAGTGCATTATAACCGACTTCATTGGGCAAATGCTCACCTTCAATGGCCAATGGCATGCTGGAGAAGTGTGCCCTTCACGGATGAATCCCGGTTTCAACTGTACCGGGCAGACGACAGCATACAGCATGTATGGCATCGTGTGGGTGAGCGGTTTGCTTATGTCAACATTGTGAACTGAGTGCCCTATGGTAGTGGTGGGATATGGTATGGGCAAGCATAAGCTACAGACATCAAACACAATTGCATTTTATAAATGCCAATTTAAATGCTCAGAGATACCATGACGAGATCCACCACAATCACCTCATGTTTCAACATAATGCACAGCTAAATGTTGCAAGGATCTGGCCACAATTCCTGGAAGCTGAAAATGTCCCAGTTCTTCCATGGCCTGCATACTCACCAAACATGTCACCCATTAAGCATGTTTGGGATGCTCTGGATTGACTCTTACAATAGTTTTTCAAGTTCCCGCCAATATCTAACAATATAAAACCAAATCAAATGCGCCGAATACAACAGTGAAATACTTACTTACGAGCTCCTAACCAACAATGCAGTTAAAACATACTTTTTTTGGAGAAGAATAAGAAAAAAAAGTAACAAGTAAATAAAGAGCAGCGGTAAAATACCAATAGCGAGACTATATACAGGGGGGTAACAGAGTCATTGTGAGGGGGCACCGGTTAGTTGACATAATATGTACATGTAGGTAGAGTTATTAAAGTGACTACGCATAGATGATAACAACAGAGAGTAGCAGCGGCGTAAAAGGGGGGGGGGCAATGCAAATAGCCTGGGTAGCCATTTGATTAGACGTTCAGGAGTCTTATGGTTTGGGGGTAGAAACAGTTTAGAAGCATCTTAGACCTAGACTTGGCGCTCCAGTACCGCTTGGCATGCGGTCGAAGAGAGAACAGTTTATGACTAGGGTGGCCGGAGTCTTTGACAATTTTTAGGGCCTTCCTCTGAAACAGCCTGCTATATAGGTCCTGGATGGCAGGAAGCTTGGTCCCAGTGCCTTACGGTCGGAGGCCGAGCAGTTGCCATACCAGGCAGTGATGCAATCAGTCAGGATGCTCTCGATGGTGTAGCTGTAGAACCTTTTGAGGATCTGAGGACCCATACCAAATATTTTCAGTCTCTTGAAGGGGAATATGTTTTGTCGTGCCCTCTTCATCACAGTATTGGTGTGCTTAGACCATGTTAGTTTATTGGTGATGTGGCCACAAAGGAACCTGAAGCTCTCAACCTGCTCCACTGCAGCCCCATCAATGAGAATGGGGGCGTGCTCGGTCCTCTTTTTCCTGTAGTCCACAATCATCTACTTTGTCTTGATCAATTTGAGGGAGAGGTTGTTGTCCTGACACCACATGGCCAGGTATCTGACCTCCTCCCTATAGTCAGTCTCGTCGTTTTCCATGATCAGGCCTACCACTATTGTGTTATCGGCAAACTTAATGATGGTGTTGGAGTCGTGCCTGGCCATGCAGTCATGAGTGAGCAGGGAATAAAGAAGAAGGACTGAGCACGCACCCCTGAGGGGCCCCTGTGTTGAGGATCAGCGTTGTGGATGTGTTGTTACCTACCCTTACCACCTGGAGGTGACCCGTCAGGAAGTCCCGGGTCCAGTTGCAGAGGGAGGTGTTTAGTCCCAGGATCCTTAGCTTATTGATGTGCTTTGAAGGCACTATGGTGTTGAACGCTGAGCTGTAGTCAATGAATAGCATTCTCACATAGGTGTTCCTTTTGTACAGGTGGGAAAGGGCATTGTGGGCTGCAATAGAGATTGCATTATCTGTGGATCTGTTGGAGCGGTATACAAATTGGAGTGTGTCTAGAGTTTATGTGAGCCATGACCAGCCTTTCAAAGCACTTCATGGATACAGACTTGAGTGCTACAGGTCGGTAGACATTTAGGCAGGTTACCTTAGTGTTCATGGGCACAGGCACTATGGTGGTCTGCTTAAAACATGTTGGTATTACAGACTCGGACAGGGAGAGGTTGAAAATGTCAGTGAAGACACTTGCCAATTGGTCAGCACATCGCAGTACACGTCCTGATAATCCATCTGGCCCTGCGGCCTTGTGAATGTTGACCTGTTTAAAGGTCTTACTTCGGCTGCAGAAAGCATGATCCCACAGTCTTCCAGAACAGCTGATGCTCTTATGCATGTTTCATTGTTATTTGCCTCGAAGCGAGCATAGAAGTAGTTTAGCTCGTCATTGAAGAGGAGTGGGACAACATTCCACAATCAACAGCCTGATCAACGCTTCGAGACAATGTTTCTATTCTGCTAACAATGCCTTACTGTATGTCATTGAATTTTGAGTCAATTAGAAGCTATTTTTTAAACCTCTAATAAAGTTTGTTTTGAAGTATAAACAGAGAATTTGATATTTTTGACTGATATGTTTCATATCGCAAAGTAGTTAAAACGCTGTCAGTTCCATTTTAGTGTTAGTTTTAGGCTTGTCGTGACGTTGTGTTAGTTAATGTAACGACTGTTGCTCATCGAATGATTGAAGGTTTCTAATTGCGTGATTAAATTAATCAAGCAATTATCAACTTATTAACCTGGGGCACCATGGGAAGATTAGTTTTATTAAATTTCTATTTCCCAAATGAACTCAAAGAATATCAGAATATCGATGTTACAACAGTCGCTAATTAATCAGTTTCCCCTACAGTCTCATTCTGAACGTCGCATAATCCGGGAATATGCAGGGACCCGGGTCCCACCAATGAGTTCGTACCACGCCAATCTTAGTTGAGTATTTATTTACTAGAAAGCTAAAATAATGATAAAAGTTACACAACACACAGTCTAGGCCAGTGGTTCTTAACCTTGTTGGAGGTACTGAACCCCACCAGTTTCATATGCGCATTCACCGAACCCTTAATTGGAAAAATAAATTATGATTTTTTCAAATTCAAAACATAGGTATATATTTTACTGGTGCACAAAATGAACCGTGCGTCAACATCACTGTATTCAAAGAACAAAATCATCAAAACATGATTTTCACACAAAAACAAAAACATAATAATGAATATTTACTGCAAATCAGTGTGACTTCTGCTGTTGCCTTTCAGAGACCAGTTCAGTAATGCGTGGCTTCACCTTGGCAAGTGCCACTCTCATGTCCTTTTCGCAACAAAGTCTGTTCCTTTTCTTCGTTTATGTCCAGCATCCTCAAAGGATTGCTTGCAAAGATATGTTGTAACAAACGTTATGAAAATCTCAGGAGCTTTCTTAGCAATAACAGGGTACGTTACCATTTGTTGACACCAAAATGTTGAAAGCGTTGTTGTTCTAAAGAGTTGCTGTTGAACCTGGCTCTGCTGAATTTCAATGATTTCATCGAGGTATTCATCATTGACATCTGTTGTCTCAACACTAAACGTGAACGGCTGTCTCACCCATGCTGGATATGACTCTCTTGTAGGGAAGTATCCGTCGAGAGACTTTGGAAGCTCATCTAAGTGTGTGACCATTGCTTGCTTCAGTTCCGCAGGTACAGAAATGTCTCCGATTCCAGATACATCTTTGATCTTACTTACACAGTCGTCCAGCAGGGGAAAATTTGCGAAGTTATCGTTCTCTGTTCGTCGTTTCCATAACGGTAGCTTTTTTTGAAAAGCCTTCAGGTTTTCCTCCACTTCGATGATGTTGACGCCACCGCCCTGCATCTTTTGATTGAGATGATTGAGAGCTGCGAAGATATCAGCCATGTACGCTAAAATGAGAATGAACTCATTTTTGTAGCAATCTGCATGACAATGTTGGTGCTTTTGCAAAAACAGGGCTAATTCCACACGCACGGCAAAAACACGATTCAACACCTGTCCCCGGGACACCACCGAACATTACAATGGTACAGAAGTACCTCGAATTCAGAGCCCATTTCTTTACACAGCTCACTGAAGATGCGGTGCCTCAGAGCACTAGTTGGCACATAGTTCACACATTCCACTACAATATTTAATACTTCTGCCAGTTTTGGAGGCAAGGTTTTTGTTGCCAACGCATGCCTGTGCTGAAAACAATGCATAAACAATGATGTGTGGTACATCGGCTTTCACTAGCGCACCAAAACCAGACTTTCTTCCCAGCATTATTGGAGCTCCGTCCAAACAAGCTGCAGAAACCCACGAAAGATTGTTGTCTTTGAAGAAGTCATCCACAAGTTTCTTCACATCGGCTGCCTTAGTTGTTGTTGTAAGAGGCAAAATAAACAAAATCTTCCTTTATCACGTCGTCTTTCACATAGTGCACGAATAGAGCAAGCTGGCTTAGATTGGAAACGTCTGTGGTCTCGTCGAGTTGAAGGCAGAATTTTGCCGGGCTTGAAATCAGATCTGCAACTACTTGAGCCAAGATGTCTTTGCTCATGTCCTCTATTCTGTCGCTGATGGTGTCATTTGAAAGAGGAATTTGGGATAACTTAACTTCAGCCTCTTTTCTCAGCATGATGTATTCACCATTTTCAACACAGCTGGTTTTATGAGTGTTTCACCAATGGTGTGTGGTTTGCCCTGCTTTGCGATCAGGTAAGCAACTTCGTACGATGCTGTCAGTTTATTGATGGGTACAAAGCCGAGAACAGGCAGAGTAGCTTTTACATCGAATCTGGCTCTCTTCACCTTGAATTCAGCGAGCGTTGTGTTCTTGTATTTTCCATCTCCATGCAGCTTAAGGAAGCGTTCTTAGTTTTGCTGGTCCTAGACTAGAATTACTCAACTTGGCATTGCAAATCAAGCAGTTAGGACGCTGACTCCCCATCACATTCCGTTATACATGTGAATCCATATTGTACATATTCGTCTGACCACTTTATTTTTTTGCTCGACATAGTAAGTATTAAGGGATTAAAATATTAAGAAAGAAATCACAAGACATACCATCACGACAGTCACAAGTAGACTACTGGGCACACCAAATTCCCTGCAGCACAGATAGGCCAAGCGTTGTAGCGTGATCACCTGCAGCCAATGATGGCCAAGCAGGGCGTGTCATCACAAATCATATGAGTCGGATGTGTGTCTTGACCTCCGCCGAACCCCTGAGACTGACTCACCGAACCCCTGGGGTTCGATCGAACCCAGGTTAAGAACCACTGGTCTAGGCTATTGATTATAACTTAGTATAACGGGCCAACACACTATGGCGCGTGTTACCCAAAATGGGGATTTAAAAGAGAGGGAAAAAGAGAAAGTACACGAGAGAAATATACATTTGGGTGCATTTGTCAGCTATGCTTATTTTAACCCTAGCCTTTCCCCAAACTGCCGCTCTCATGGGTCAGACTATAATGATGTAATTACATGTGGGAGGTCTCAGATGGGAAGCTCAACGTGGGTTGTTTAGGCTTCTCAATGACGCACTTCTCCGGTGCAACTGTCTGGTCGTCCTCACGATGTCAGTGTTCTTTTGGTCTGATTCCTCGCCCTTGCTCTGGGAGGGCTCTTCTGAGGGCAGACAGCTCTGTAGCTCAGAGCTCACAGCGTAGGAATGAAACAGTGTAGATACCACGATTCGATGGAGAGTGGAGGTTAGGAATTCACCCGCTTAGACACAGCTACTCATCAGTAGCATGGGTAGAAAAATATTTCTTTGTCTTCAACCCTGTGTTGAGTTTTGAGTTCGATGACTTTTTAGAACTCGGCTGCAGCTGGGGTCACGTAGTCTGTTATGTTAATTCTTCACTCAATGTCTTATACCCTCGGGTCAGAAGTGGGCGTAACCGCCTTTTGGGCAATTCTCTGGGCGTACCAAGATAAGAGGCAAGGTCTAGATTTGACTAAAATCCAATTTTAGACAACTAACTTCACATTTCATCTTTACCAAATCATTGTCTTGGATTTGGACATTTTTCACACAACCTACAATGTATAAACACCAATCATATCATAGGAAAACTATTACAGTTACAATGTTTTTGTAATAACGTAATCTATTAACCTTTAATAACAAAACAAAATTACATACATTTTCATATTCCATCTATCATCATGACCACCATTGTGGCTGACGGAAACCATTGTTCCAAAGTCCCCTTTTTGCATGTTTAATGTTCAGAGGGTGGTTCTCCATAGTGAGAGGACACAGGCATGTTGTCAGTGGCGTAAGATTTACCATGGGTGTGAGGGGTCATAAAAAAACATCTTCAGACCCCTAGATCTCTCCTCCACTTTTTGGGGTTGAGAGATAATCTGTAGGGTTGTGGTCTCCTGTAACCTGACCTGATCAAGACAGTCATGACAGGCCTAACATAAATTGTGCATTTGACAGCTCATTTTGACATGGTGAACCAGGTGCAGAGAAGAAGAGAAGGGACTTATAAGCTTGAGACTGACACTCGAACGATGACAGTTCAGTGGACCAGTTCGGCAGTGTGTTGTGAGCATACTCTGCCCAAACGAGGAACTTGCTCCAGGCTTGGGTGGAGATGAAACAGCGGAGGAACTTCTCCAGCTCTTGGTTGGCCCGCTCTCTTTTCCCAGTTGACTGTGGGTGGAACCCCGAGGAGAGACTCTCAATTCCCCCAACAGGGAGCAGAATGTTTTCCAATACCGTGCGACGAACTAGGGCCCACGATCTGAGACAATGTCCTGGGGAAGTCTGTGTATTCGAAAGACATGGGTAATCATGAGATCAGCGGTCTCCTTCGCTGAGGGCAACTTGGGTAAGGCGATGAAATGGGCTGCGTTGGAAAACCAATAGTGGTAAGCCCTTGGGATTGGGGAACCGTGTGATAAAGTCTATGGACCAAGGCGGCTGGGGATGGGCAGAGGTTGGAGCAACCCAGCCGGTTGCTGTTGTGAGGACTTGCTTTAGGCACAAGTGGAGCAGGCCGTAATGAAGGATCTCACATCCTCAATCATGTTTGGCCACCATAATTTCCACCTCAGGAACTCCAGTGTCCGATTAACCCCTGGATGCGTGTCCACATTGTAGTACTCGGGAATGGGCTGATCACGGAACATAAAGTCTGTTAGTGGGACCCCCATCAGGTTCAGGTTCTCGGTTCTGGCCTTGTCGGACCGTGGTCTCAAAACTCCATATCATGGGGTCCACAATGCGGGACCTGGGGATGATGGGCTCAGAGTCCCTCTCCTCATTAGAGACATCGTGTTAGCGGAACAGGGTGTCTGCTTTCTGATTCTTGTATCCCAGGCGATAGGCTAGTGTGAAGTTGAACCTGTTAAAGAACAGAGCCCACCTAGCCTGGCGAGTGTTCAAGCTCTTGGCTTCTTGAATGGAAACCAAGTTCTTATGGTCCGTCCAGATCACGACAGGTCGAGGTACCCCCTCCAACCAGTGTCCCCACCTCTAAAGGGCCCACTTAACTGCCAAGAGCTCCCGGTTGTCTACATCGTTATTGCGTTCGAGAACTGCCGAGAACTGCTTGGAGAGAAAGGCACATGGGTGCAGTTTTTTGTCCCCCTCGCTCTGCTGTGAAAGGACCGCCCCTGCTCCGGTGTCCGAGGCGTCCACCTCTACCACGAAGGGACGGGTAGGATCAGGATGGACAAGGATGGGTTCAGAGGTGAAACGTCCCTTGAGCTTCCTGAATGCCCTCTCAGCATCGAGGGTCCAACAAAAACAGTTCTGGGACATGCTGGTTAGGTGCGTGAGAGGCGCTGCACCAAAGTTGTAAAAATTTGCAAACCCGAGGAACCGCTGGACTTGTTTGAGTGAGGCGGGACGCGGCCAGTCGGTGACCAACTCACCTTTACAGGGTCAATTTGACCCATGGAACTCACACTTCTCTATCTTGATGTAAAGTTGACTCTGCAGGAGGCATCTCAGGACTTGGCGGACGTGCAGGATGTGTTCCGGATTGGTCTTGGAGAAGATCAGGATGTCGTTGAGGTAAACAAAGACGAACCGATTCAACATATTCCTAATCGTGTCATTGACCAATGCTTGGAAGACTGCCGGTGAGTTTGATAATCCGAAGGGCATGACTAAATATTCATAGTGGCCACTCAGGGTGTTAAAGGCAGTCTTCCATTCATCTCCCTCCCTGATTCTCAGCAGATCGTAAGTGTTGCGGTGATCCAGTTTGGTGAAGAATTGGGCCCCATGGGCCAACTCCAAGGCAGAGGACATCAGGCGTAGTGGGTAACATAAGGGGTAGTGGGGTCAGCCCTCTAATCGATGCAGGGACGCAGACATCCATCCTTCTTTCCCACGAAGAAGAAGCCTGCACCAGCTAGGGATGTGGATGAGCGAATGAAACCTTCCTCCAGTGACTCCCGGATGTAATTGTCCATGCCTACTGCTTCAGGGGTCGAGAGGGAGTACAGACAGCCCCGGGGATGGGTGGAGCTGGGTAGAAGTTCTATGGCGCAGTCGTATGGACAATGAGGAGGGAGGGTGGTGGATTGCCTCTTACTGAAGGCCTCCCCGGAGGTGTAGTACTCGGGAGGAAGAGCGGATAAGTATTGGTTTTCAATACATGCCGGGCAACAGGGCGAGGCTCTTGATGGGGGTCTTAGGCATTTAGTCTGGCAGTTCTTACCCCAATCTAGTAAGTGTTCCGTGGACCAGGAGAATAGTGTGTTATGTAGCACTAGCCAGGGGTACCCTAGGATAAGGGGGTTCTCGGTAGCAGTGATCAAAAGAAAACTGAGAGTCTCCGGGTGGTTCACCCCAACCTGCAGTAGAATGGGCTTGGACTGATAATCCACCTGGCCGGAGCCGATGGAGCGTCCATCGAGGGCTTGAATCTGTAGAGGGATGGGACATTTCATGCAGGGGATTTGTAATTCTCTGGTGAAGTCAGAGCCCCGGAGTCCACAAAGGCTTGAATGTGGTGCTGACGGTTATCCCAATGGATGGTCGCGGGGAGTGTCAGATGGTGATCATGTAGCTGGGGTGTAAATGCACAGCTCAGCAGGGTCTCCCATTGTCCTGGCGATCCCCAGCATTTCCTGTCAACTCTGGGCATGTAGAACGGAGATGGCCGAGAGCGCCACAATAGAGGCATCAGCCATTGCGCATGAGTCCATTGGGTCCATGTTGAGGCAGAAGCTTGCTGTGACGTGGTGAGGTTGGACCAAGGTGCAGAGAAGAATCCAGACGAGGAATCAGTGGTTAAGAATAAACATAATACTTTACTGAGAAATGGTAGCTGCAGGATCACAGTACATTTGAAAAACAACAAACACTCTCGAAAACCCACGCACACGGTAAACAATTCAAGTTTCTGCAAAGGACAACAGAAAACACACCTCTTTTAACAGGGAAATCATGAGTAATAGGACACACCTGGGTGTCATTAATGTCTCTAGTGACAGGTGGAACCATGACAGACAGTGCAAGTAGTCTGTGCTTATTTGTAAAAAAAAACATTTGGCCATGACCAATGACATTTAGTATGAGAAGTTGGCAAAGGCAGTAATAGCTGCACCCTATGAAATTATAAAGGTATACTGTATAATAAAGTCTCTGATTGCTCTTGGCCAATGACAAAAATGCTGAGACGCCCAAAGCTTTCTTAACTGCATTTTTAATTTACCATCATTCTCTTGTTGTGCTCATCATCAGTGTCACTAGTTAACACTAACTGATTGTCTTTGACGGGTAAAAGAAGACAAAGAACATCCAGCCATGTGTAATATTGGTGTAAAGGTTCAATAAAAAGATAATGCAGTCACTATCTCGTGCACTCAGGAACAAGTCTGTGCCCTCTTTTATATTCTATTTATATTAAGATTTTGTTAAAGGTGTAGCATTCATTACGTTCAGTATCCTGTATCTTAAGAGCACACAATGTCGGGTTTGAAATGTAGACTTGTGGGAGAGAAACACAACAGCTGTCATTATTTCTAAAGGATTCTGTATTGGGATATGTGCACTTTTACATTTCAGCAGGGCGACTTATTAGTGGGGGAATACGGTAGTGGGGGAATACATTTGTCATTTTTTTGTACTGGTGAGAATCAAACCCACAACCCTGGCATTGCAAGCACCATTATCTACCAACTGAACCACATGGGACCACACAGGACCACTTACACACAAATAGGGGTTGTGAGGACTATAGTAATCACTAGACTCTGGGAAATATAGAAGTAATACATGCTATTAAAAGGGAAAGCATTGGAAGGTACTTTAACATGCTATGGTTCTGATTCTAAAAGAATACCTAAGAGTGTCCTCGTGCTGTTACCTAGGAAACATACTACATGTATAGCTAGATAGTCAATTCTACAAGTTGAACGCCATAATGTTGATTGACAGTTTTTGAATAATGATGATTATAATGTGTGGCATGAACATAATGTCTCCCATCAGCACATGCCAAAAGCAGATATAATGCATTAACAATCTAGTGCAGTTACAGTATGGTTCACAAGCATTAGAATGACCTCATATACAGCATACAGTAGAAAAGGCCTACACCCAGGGGGGAAATTGGGGGAGAACTCATGTAGATACAAAACATAAAACCTGCCTCTGGGATAACAGCCGTAATGAGCTATAAAGTATTCACTGTTACCACCTGAATGCATTAAATTGAGTCTGTCACTACTCTACTGTATTGTACTGTAATGTACTCTACATTTTACTTTACTGTGTACTGTAATGTACTGTACTCTGCACTGTACCGTGCTGTCCAAACTTGTGAAACATAGATGTCTACAATTGGTTCAGATTTGGTCCGGTCCGGAAAGGACTAAATCTTAACCAATTATAGATGTCTATGCTTGAGCTAAATCAAGGCCAGTCCGGACCAAATCTGAACGTCTATGTTTGGGCCAAATAAAGGCTGTCTGGATGTCTGCGGATTACTATGATTGGTTAGGATTTCAAGGCGGGTCAGGACCGCCCCAAAAAAGACAGAAAAATAAGATGCCCAAAAAGATGCCCAAAAGACGTCGTTTGAAGTCAAATACTTCGTGGGAATCAATTAAGTGTCTGGCTATGTCATTGTTATTTTCAATCATAAAACCTGATTAACTGCTCCAAACCTGGACGGAAATTATAAAAATCTGTCCAAAAAGGCAACAGTACAGGCAGGGAAAAGGCTAGTAACGTCATTCAGGAGATCAGGAAATAGGTTGATAACAGGAAATCCAATAGACTAAAGTGCATGCAGGAAATAGGCATCATTAGTGAGGCAGGAAAAAACTATCATAGACGGGAGGGTTAAATTACAGGAGGAAACCACCACTCTGAAGTGCATCACAAGGCAAACAATACTTCACAATGATGTGGTGAACTAAATAGTGTATGATAATGACATACAGGTGTGTGAACAGGTGATCAGAATTCAGGTGATTGGGATCTGGAGAGTGAGCTGCGTTCAGGGGATCTACGTGTTTGAGAGTGTGAGTTGAAAGTAGACGTTACAATGATGGCATATACTGTGACACATCAGAAAGTTCTCAGTTCATATACAGTGCCTTCAGAAACTTTTCACACCCCTTGACTTTTTCTACGTTTTGTTATGTTACAGCCTGCATTTAAAATTGATCAAATAGAGATTTTGTGTCACTATCCTACACACAACACCCCATAATTATGTTTTTAGACATTTTTACAAATTAATAAAAAATGAAAAGCTGAAATGTCTTGAGTCAATACGTATTCAGCCCCTTTGTTATGGCAAGCCTAAATAAGTTCAGGAGTAAATATTTGCTTAACAAGTCACATAATAACTTGCATGAATTCACTCTGTGTGCAATAATAGTGTTTAACATGATTTTTTAATGAGTACCTCATCTTTGTACCCCACACATACAATTGGCTGTAAGGTCCCTCAGTTGAGCAGTGAATTTCAGACACAGATTCAACTATAAAGACCAGGGAGGCTTTCTAAAGCTTCGCAAAGAAGGGCACCTATTGGTAGAAGGGTAAAAATAGAAAAAGCAGACATTGAATATCCCTTTGAGCATGTTGAAGTTATTAATTACACTTTGGATGAAGGCACTGTATGTACAGCTCCACCTGTCTCTCCAACTGGCTGCATGCACATCAACATTTTTGATGCCGAGTGATATAGCTCAAAGACTAACTGCTTGTTTGTGCACTTTAGCCAGTCTATAAAGTATAGACACCGAAGGAGGCGATAATTGAGTAAATGTGCATGCGTCTTCAATGTTTTCAGGGGGTACTGGCACAACAAGTGACAGTTTTTCTTTTTCAGTCACTGGGCCCAATTATGGCTCCCCCCAGTCGAGAAGAATCCTGGAGTGCGTGGAAAATGGAGCCCTATCAAAGCAACTCGCCACTTATCTCCTAAAAGACAGGGCCAGTCACATCCTTGTCATATTAACATTTAAATTCTGCGATCCTTGTAGCGACAAAAAAAGGAGAGATTGAGAGAGAGAGGGGAGGAAACTGTTGCGCAATAACATCTACATGAAATGTAGCTCATTACAAATGCAAGCTTCCCCTCGCCTGATTAAGTGAAGCATAGACTCTTAGATAGGCAGACTATTTTGTGGTCTTCCGTCCTCTGGACAAGATAGCGGTATGTTTGAGCCCAGTGCTTTAAATCTACTCAATGTCAACCGTGACATGTTTCTCTTTGCAACAACGCTCACAATACGCAAATTATTCTGAAATGTATTCCATCATTCACTCACTTGCCTCCAAAACATTATTTCTATACATATCATTAGTGGGTAATGGTGATTAGGGAACAGGTAGTAGAAAAGATAATGAGATACCCATAAAGGAAAAGGATGCAGTTCACCAAGTGTCATTGGGGTTACCTAATGTCAAGGTGACAGACTGGAGACAGTTGAGAGAGAGGGGGAGTGTGTGTGTGTGTGTGTGTGTGTGTGTGTGTGTGTGTGTGTGTGTGTGTGTGTGTGTGTGTGTGTGTGTGTGTGTGTGTGTGTGTGTGTGTGTGTGTGTGTGTGTGTGTGTGTGTGTGTGTGTGTGTGTGTGTGTGTGTGTGTGTGTGTGTGTGTGTGTGTGTGTGAGAGAGAGGGGGTGTGCTAGAGAGGGGGAGGGGGCTGGGGAATGAGCGAGAGAGTGTGAGAAAGAAAGAGCAAGAGAGAAAGAGTGGGATTGTATATAAACAAGTAATTGAGGTGAGAGGCTTGTAGGTTTTGTCTTACCTGAGGGAGAGAGAAGTTTCCAGGTGAGCGAGGGTTCTGGTTTGCCACTGGCTTGGCACATCAGAGTGACGTTCGAGCCTTCGTTTACCACGATGTCCTTCGACAAGTTGATGATTGTGGGGGGCACTGCAAAACACAGAAAACAACACTTGTTTGCTATTTGCTTTGTTTGACCATTTTATTTTTGTAACATTTTATTAGAATTTTTTGGACAATTAACAAAAACATACATTATTATTGTAACTTTGTTACCAAGAATTTGGATAAAAGATAAAATACAAAATATTGAAATATAAAATACTGTAAATATGACAGGTGCGAGCAACGGAGTTCTCTGAATCTTTATATCAAGTTAGCGTTGTGACAGCTACATCAGTGTCTCTTATAACATATAAGCCAGTCTCCGAAAAGAGGATGAGCACTCAGAAAAAGATAGCCTTTCCTGACATTACAGTTTACCCTTAAAAGCATTCACTGGTGGTAGAGTGGACTGAACAAAGAGCCAGAGCTATTCAACCATAACCTCAATCAAAATGTGACCGTGTCACAGGAGTTATTCCACCTCAAAGGAAGATAGTGTATTAAATAGGCCTTAGTTTGCTGTTTGGGCCATGGGTGCACCTAAGGGCCACCGTAGCCTGCTCACCATCAATACACTCGGATAAGTTCAGCTAGAACAAGGCCTACTCAAGCTGAGGGTGAACGTAAAGTAAGAAAAAAGAACAAAGTACACTAAACATTAACATGGTTGGTTGGAGTACATTCAGATGAAACCATTTCTACAGATCACAAACATGGGGTTTTAGAATGTGGTACAGAGAGAGCAAAACATGGTTGCAAACCACAGATGTGATCTGAAAACTATGACCTTGAGCGTTGCTAGTGCAGATCCAAAGAGAAACAGCCACTTTCAGGAGTCTCTTACCAGAACACACATTTCAGCTTTTACTTTACACCTGCTCTTCACTCAAAAGCTCACCCCTGACAGTGCAAATCACTGAAATTCTGCAAAGATCCGGAAACTAGTCTTTGAAATATTTTTTATTCTTCAAAAAGCAGAAGCACCAGGAATAGCACCTTGACCTAAAAACAGTCAAAGTGTGAAGGGGAGCGAGTTGAGCAGTGAGCTACTATACAAGAAGGGACTTCTGCAAGCAAGCCTTAAAATGTCTCCCCTTTCTATGGTCATGTGTAGATGGGATACAGCTATTGTGAAATTGATGTCCAAAGTGGATGTTTTAGAAAACAAACATTTTAACTAACCCTAACCCTTTTCCTAACCTTTACCTAATTATCCTAACCTGCTACATTAATTATCCTAACTTACTGTTACGTTCTCCTTAACCTGCTACGAAAACCCAATTTTGACAAAAGCTGTGACAATAGCCCTTTCTATGTCCCTCCTCAATGTCACTCTGGACCTGGCACCAGAGTGAGGTAGCAATAAACATTGCTCAATTGAGTGCTTTTCCACTAACAATATGTATAATTCCTCTCAAGCCACTTCAGGTCGTGAAAATGCCATCCATTTCCTACAACTTCATTTGAATGAGTGATATTGAATGATATTATTAGGTGCTGAATGTTCCACATCAGGGACACTTGTTCCCCATCTCTAGCAAACTCAGCTGATTAAACTAATTGCATCCTCAAATGAAAATGTGTTGATTAGTTGGAGGTTTGTTAGATGGAGCAAAAGTGTGACACCACAAATCAGACCCCTGAGGAATGGAGTTGCCCATCCCATTCCACATTTTTTTGAGGAAGTGTAATGGCGGACTGACAAGCTATTTACCAAGAACAATGTGCCCCACCTATGATGCTTTTCCTCTCAACAGCAAGTGGCAGGCAAGGTATCTGCCAAACCAAAGAGAGGTGTCCTCGTGTTTCGACATCTCCAATATGTCCTGTCAAAGGACACGTTTTGTTTTCTCTCTCTATATTTCTATTTCCAAGAAGACAGTGAGATGTATGTTCTTTTTGAGAGGAACCCAAAGAAAGGTGGGTTCAGTACCAGAAGAATGCAAACGAGACACAATTCACCTCATGGCTGATGTATTGATTGCCTTTGTACCTTGAACACTATTTGAGAAGAGTGCAGTGCAAGGCCTAATCCTTGTCTTTGTGGAACCCTTGCAGAGAACAAAAAGGAAACAGTCAGCACAAATACAAATAAAAAGTCAGTACAAATATACAAATAATCACATTATTTAGGGAGTCACTGGGAACAGAATGGCATGTGATGCGTAAGCCCGTGTCACTCCCTAAAATGCTGAAGCACCGTTAGTAATTTGTTGGAATTTTGTGAACTGAATGCGTGTCAAATGTCACACCATCACTTTAGTCAACAAGCCAGAGGAATGTCTAATGATTTGGTGACTCTTCACTGAGTCCCACCTCCCCCCGAGATGCACACCTACACACATACCCATGGAGAGGTTGGAGAACAGGATTAACCACAGTGCAGCGCCCCTGGAGCAGTTTAGGTATTAAGTGCCTTGCTCAAAGGCACAATGGCAGGAGATGGTGACGAGGCCAGGACACTAATATCAACAATCATCTGATTTTCCACCCACTCCCACCAGATTTTTCCTGACAACAACCTGCGATTCTAACCAACATTCTAACCAACAACTCTCCCTCTCTCCCTTCTCAAAGATGCCCTCTGGTGGTCAAACTAGCACTAACTAGCATTAATGGTACCAGTGGTTCACACTTAAATAACATGCCATAAAACTCTGCAGCACCATGCAAGCTGCACTGCAGTACACTTCAACTTTTAAGGATGAACCACTGTACACGTGCTACTGTCCTGTCTAGCAGTCAAGACTCACCCAAAACTGACTTTCCCATCTCTCATGAGGCCATATGGAAGCCCCAACAGGATGATCCTGGAAGATGATCAATCCTACCACAAAGTTGACCATCATTGAAGACAAAGTCTACCGAGTTGTACAGCGACCTAGCTGAACACACTACCAAATGTACATACCTGAACCTCTATGCCTTCAACTGCTGCAACATTTCCATGAAGACGCATTAGCTAGTCATTAGGGCAGGTTCAAAACCTACCAGCGGTTGCAAGCATTACTATACTGGCCACATCTGAGCATGGATGTGAAGTCACACATCTGAAAATGTCAGGTTTGTCAAATGTACAAACAAGAAGGAAAAAAGACTGCTGGCAAGTTGCAGCAAACTGTGGTTACTCGACCTTGGGAAATGTTGGGTGTGGATTTGATGGGTCCATTTCCTAGAATCTCAAATCATAATGTGTATATGCTTGTTTTTGTTGATTAATATTCCAAGTGGGTGGAGCTCTTTGCCCTTCGTCAGGCTACAGCGAGGACCGTCTCTAACATCCTCACGAAAGAGATCCTGACTCGCTGAACCGAGGTTCCCAATTTGTCTCTGATCTCTTTGAGACCTGCCAAAGATGGAACCTGAGACAGATGTTGACCACGGCCTATCATCCACAGACGAACCTCCCCGAGAGGGTTAATCAAACCTTTAAGACAATGGTTGCTTCCTATGTTGGGACCCAGCACAAACACTGGGACAAATACCTTCACGGGCTTTCGATTTGCCCTGAATTCTGCTGTGCAAGAGTCCACTGGAGTCACCCATGCAGAGCTGACCCTGAGTCGTCGCCTCTGAGAATCCTTGGATATGGTGCTACAGCCCAAGCAAGTTACTCCAGACTCTGCATGGTATGACTAGGTAGGCCATATTCACGATTTGAGAGCTCTTATCTCAAAGAACATGATCAAGGCACATCTCAAGCAGAAGAGATATTATGATAACAAGAGTCAAGACATGCAGTTCCAGGTTAGTGACCAGGTGTGGCTTCGCTCTCATCCATACTCAAAAGCTGAACAATTCTTCTCAGCCAAGCTCACTCCTAAATTGCAAGGATCATATACAGTGGTTCTTCCTGTAAAAGTTGTGTCATACTGCAGCACACCTTGTGGGCTACCACAGAATTCTATGGCACGTTATTTAACTTCTTCGAGATATTTTTTGGATAAAAAACGTTCCCGTTTTAAACAAGATATTTTTAAACGAAAACATGCTCGACTATGCATGTAATTGACAGCTTTGGAAAGAAAAAACTCTGACGTTTCAAAAACTGCAAAGATATTATCTGTGAGTGCCCCAGAACTAATGCTACAGGTGAAATCAAGATAAAGTTTCATACAGGAAATGCCCCAGATTCTGAAGGCGCTGTGTTCCAATGTCTCCTTATATGGCTGTCAATGCGCCAGGAATGAGCCTGCCCTTTCTGTCGTTTCTCCAAGGTGTCTGCAGCATTGTGACGTATTTGTAGGCATATCATTGGAAGATTGATCATAAGAGACTACATTTACCTGGTGTCCCGCCCGGTGTCCTGTGTCGAAATTATTGCGTAATCTGTAGGTCCATGCGCGTTCCATTTCTTCAGAAGAGAAAGTCTACTGCCACGAAGGATTTTATCATCGATAGATATGTGAATAACACCTTGAGGATTGATTCTAAACATCGGTTTGCCATGTTTCTGTCGATATTATGGAGTTAATTTGGAAAAAAGTTTGCGTTTTAATGACTTAATTTTTTTGTTTTTTGTTTTTACCCAAACGTGATGAACAAAACGGAGCGATTAGTCGACACAAATAATGTTTTTTGTAAAAACGGAACATTTGCTATCTAACTGAGAGTCTCCTCATTGAAAACATCTGAAGTTCTTCAGAGGTAAATGATTTTATTTGAATCCTTTTCTGGTTTTTGTGAAAATGTTGCATGCTGAAAGACAGGCATAATCCTATGCTAGTCTATCAATACTGTTACACAAATGCTTGTTTAGCTATGGTTCAAAAGCATATTTTGAAAATCTGAGATGACAGTGTTGTTAACAAAAGGCTAAACTTGAGAGCAAATAGATTAATTCCATTTCATTTGCGATTTTCATGAATAGTTAACGTTGCGTTATGCTAATGCGTTATGCTAATGAGATAGATTTACACAAACCTGGATACAGGTTTTTTTCATAGCTAAACGTGACGCAGAAAACGGAGCGATTTGTCCTAAACAAATAATCTTTCAGGAACAACTGAACATTTGCTATCTAAATGAGTCTCCTCATTGACAACATCCGAAGTTCTTCAAAGGTAAATGATTTTATTTGAATCCTTTTCTGTTTTTTGTGAAAATGTTGCATGCTGAAAGACAGGCATAATCCTATGCTAGTCTATCAATACTGTTACACAAATGCTTGTTTAGCTATGGTTCAAAAGCATATTTTGAAAATCTGAGATGACAGTGTTGTTAACAAAAGGCTAAACTTGAGAGCAAATAGATTAATTATCTTATTTGAATGCTTTTCTGGTTTTTGTGAAAATGTTGCCTGCTGAATGCTAACGCTAAATGCTACGCTAGCTATCAATACTGTTACACAAATGCTTGTTTTGCTATGGTTGAGAAGCATATTTTGAAAATCTGAGATGACAGTGTTGTTAACAAAAGGCTAAGCTTGAGAGCTAGCATATTGATTTCATTTCATTTGCGATTTTCATGAATAGTTAACGTTGCGTTATGGTAATGAGCTTGAGGCTGTAGTCACGATCCCGGATCCGGGATGGCTCGACGCAAGAAGTTAATTGTCAGCCATTGTTACCATTAGTGCTAGTTTGACCACCAGAGGGCACTAGAGAATCTAAACTTTTTTTTGTCAGAACATAGTATATGGGATTTATTTTAAGAAGTGTAGCTTAATTCATTTGATTATATTATACTGTTTCTATTCCAAGAAAAACAAAAATGAAACCCTCAGGGAAAATATGGCAATATACAACATGACAGTCGGGAGTAGGCTACAGTACTAAGTGCATAACATTTCCACACCCTAATTGCAATCTAAACAATAGCCAACGGAGATTCAGTGAAAATAATAATCTTGTTGATTTATCAAGACCAGTCCTCGTACTCATTTCAGAGTAGCGCTGTCTTGACCTCTGAATGCTGTCTCTTCCATTCATTTTGAAAGAGTATTTTCCGGTAACCAACTATTTGTTTACCTTCATTAGCCTACTTTGTTACAATATTTCTGTCATTCAGTGATATTTATTCCCATAGTAATTCGTTATGGATCCATAACAAAATAAACATCTGCATTTTGAAAGAGTATTTTTGGCATTATTTTATTAACGAAAGCATAAAGATGCTGATGAAGAAATATGCATTTGTTTATTAGGCTACTGTGCAGTTTGACAAGTAACATAGCCTACAGTACATACTGTAGTAAACATGGTAAAGTGCCTAATTCCTTACATAAGGGGGAACGGGTCATGTCCAGACTTTCTCAGTGACCGCAAGTACTCCTTAACTCTGTCTTTAATGCTTTTTCGGTTTGCAACAGTCATGGACAGAAACTTCTGAGACACAGTATTAATGATGAACATTTGGGTGTCATGCCCTGATCTGTTTCACCTGTTCCTGTGATTGTCTCCACCACCTCCAGGTGTCGCTTATTTTCCCCAGTGCATTTATCCCTGTGTTTCCTGTCTTTCTGTGCCATGTTGTATGTTTAGTCAAGTCAACCAGTGTGTTTTTCCCGTTCTCCTTTTGCTATTCTCCTTTTTCTAGTCCTCCTGGTTTTGACCCTTGCCTGTTTCTGGACTCTGTACCTGCCTGCCTGACCATTCTGCCTGTCATAGACCCACTCCAATTTGCATACCACCCCAACAGATCCACAGATGATGCTATGGAATTGGAGGAGATTGAGCACCGCAAGGTCCTGGATATATTTGAAGAGGAAAACGTTGAGACGTTTCTCGGTTTCCCAGACCAAGATGTCCCTTCCAAGGCAATGGTCGGCTTTTTCCAGGGTAAGGGGCGTGCGACTGCCCTGAATTTGTCTGAACCGTCTCAGTACATCTCCTTTCAATAGGGCGCTTCCCCTTTAATTCCCTATTAAATAGCCAGCATCAGCTGTGCAAAAGTGGGTTTGTGACAGTGGCCCGAGAGGTGAAGTGTTCTACCCTCAGCTTGGAAGCTCGTTGAGACCGTTTGTTTTGTTTGTAGTAAAGTGTGTACTGTAAACGTGACGCAAGATCAACCACTATTGGATCTACCTATGTCTATTGTTGGACTACTAATTTACGTTGGTCTCTGCTGTTTCTTCATGGCCTTTCCCCGCTGGAGATCTGTTGGCAGATTGGATTGTCTGACTGACTACAACTTTTTACATACAGTATTTCTATTTGTTTTGGTGTGATTTATACCGTGATGATTTATGTGTTCAGTTGTAGTGAAGACTACAGAGATGTGACACTCTTTTTATAGTTGTGTGGTAAAATAGTTTATGGCAATCTGATTGTATTAATGAGGATGTAATTACGCATCACTTTATGAAAGGACAAGGTCACTTGGGATCACTGTACTCCTTACCGGGCTGGAATCTTTTGGGCCCGAGGTACGGGGCTTTTCTTGAGGAACCAGAGCTCACTGTTTGTTTACATTGTGTGTGATCATTTATTTTGGGTAATACAACTCATGCAAAAGAACAGTTGTTTTGAAGTTATTTCCATTGTTTTAAGGGTTTATGAAAATAGTATTTCCATACTGACTTTTACATGAGTCCTTTCTATTGGTGTAGACTTGACGGACCAGACGGGACTCATTCCCTCCCAGAAATCAATATGTTCTCTAGTAGGCACAACCTACCTGGCACCCCTACAAACAATAACCTCAAGTCAAAACCGTTACAGTATAGTACCAGTCAAAAGCTTGGACAAACCTACTCATTCAAGGATTTTTCATTTTAGAAAAATATTGAAGACATCAAAACTATGAAATAACACAAATGTAGTAACCAAAATAGAATTAAAACAAATCAAAATATATTGCCTTGATGACAGCTTTGCACACTTTGCATTCTCTCCACCAGCTTCAACTGGAAAGCTTTTCAGAAAGTCTTGAAAGAGTTCCTACATATGATGAGCACTTGTTGGCTGCTTTTCCTTCACTCTGTGGTCCAACTCATCCCAAACCATCTCAATTGCGTTGAGGCCAAGTCATCTGATGCAGCACTCCATCACTCTCCTTCTTGGTAAAATAGGCCTTACACAGCCTGGAGGTGTGTTGGGTCATTGTATGTTGGAAGAACAAATGATCGCTCCACTAAGCGTAACCCAAATGGGATGACATATCACTGCTGAATGCTGTGGTAGCCATGGTGGTTAACAGTGCCTTGAATATAAAATAAATCAGTCACCTGCAAAGCACCCACACCATCACACCTCCTCCTCCATGCTTCATGGCGTGAGCCACACATACGGAGATCATTCGTTCACCTACTCTGTGTCTCACAAAGACACTGCAGTTGGAATCAAAAATCCAATTTGGATGACAGATTTCCACCGGTCTAATGTCCAATGCTCATGTTTCTTGGTCCAAGCAAGTCTCTTCTTATTATTGTTGTCCTTTAGTAGTGGTTTCTTTCCAGCAATTCAACCATGAAGGCCTGATTCACACAGTCTACTCTGAACAGTTGATGTTGAGATGTCTGTTACTTGAACTCTCTGAAGCAGTTATTTGGGATGCAATCTGAGTTTGGTAACTCTAATGAACTTATCCTCTGCAGCAGAAGTAACTCGGTGTCTTCCTTTCCTGTGGCAATCCTCATGAGAGCCAGTCATTGCACTTGATGGTTTTTGCATTTGAAACGTTCAAAGTTCTCGTAATGTTCAGTATTGACTGACATTCATGTCTTAAAGTAATGACAGACTGTCCTTTCTCTTTGCTTATTTCAGCTTTGCCATAAATGCCATAACATGAACTTGGTCTTTTATCAAATAGGGCTATCTGCTGTATACCACCCCTACCTTGTCAAAACACAACTGATTGGCTCAAACGCATTAAGAAGGAAAGAAATTCCACAAACTAACTTTTAACAAGGCACACCTGTGAAATGCATTCCAGGTGACAAGCTCATGAAGCTGGTTGAGAGAATGCCAAGTGTGCAAAACTGTCATCAAGGCAAAGGGTGGCTACTTTTAAGAATCTCAAATATAAAATATTTTGATTTGTTTAACACCTTTTTGGTTATTACATGATTCCATATTCATTATTTAATAGTTTTGAAGTCTACAATGTAGAAAATAGTTGACAAAAAAAAAAAAAATGGAATGAGTGGGTGTGTCAAATTTTGACTGGGACTGTATTTATCTGTTTCCTAGATTTGGTATTTACAATTTAAAGTAATGCGTCCCATCATACAAAGTTTGACGATCACTAACTGAAAAAAAATAAAAACTGCAAACCACTATTTTATCTTGTTTTGTCACATTGGGCTTGTTTTGCTAGACATTTGCCATGAATAATGTATCACGTGTCAAGTTAATCCTTAGTTCCCTCCCGTATGAATGACAAGTGCCCAGAAAGTGTGTCTGCTACACTTTGTTTGTCTTCGTTCTCCCAGCCTGTAGTAGTTCTTCGAGTTAGGGGTGAATCTTCCAATATTTCTGGAGCTAAAAAAATACCTTCAGTTTAGGAACTAAATTTGAGCTGTCATGTCACTGCAGAAGTTCATCTGACTGCTCTTATCATTTACCATGGCACAGGTCCGTTCAATTTCTATTCCTGGATTCTAGTCAGTGCATGTGTCAAAATTGAATAGAAACTGATATTCAATTGAAATCCTCCTATCGAACAGACTGTAGTCTACATGGATGTGACACATCCTCTGCCAGTGACACAGTTTAAACCCACTTGATACAGTCAAATTGGTGTACTAATACCTGCATTTCCCAGATATTGCCTGTCAGTCAGGCATTAAAAAAATATATATTGGGTTGTTGTCCCGGCAGGAAATCGCACATAATCTAAAAACATTTGAGTTATCCAGTCTACCGACAGAAAAGAACACACCAACACAACTGGAGGCTGCTGTATCAAAGACAGCCCACTCTCTTGCCCTCTCCAACTGTGCAACCCAAATCTGACTATATATAAAATATGTATCTCATATTTGTATTCACTGTACCCCCTCCATTGTGTGATTATCTACCCCTCTGTGTGTTAGATATAATGACCTGAGGGGTTTTACCAGCGGCAGCCATTTATAGTAGATGACGCGTTTCAAGTAATTGGTAAAACATATCGTTCTATCAATGTTTTACTTTGAATAGTAAGTGAGCATCAATATTCATGACAATCATATCTTTATTTTGATGAATCGACTGTATTCAATTTTCTTATCTTTGGAGGTTTTACTCACAGATTTCACTAAAAACATGCATCAGCGGTGCTTCTTGAATTAATTCAACAGTTAAAAATGAAGGACTGTGTGAAATAAAGGGCCCTTTTTTAATTCCTTAAAACATCCTCAATTAAAGAAAGCTGCACGAGTGTGATGGATCATTCAAAATATACGCATATTTACTGGTAGTCATATAGGCCTATTTACCAACCATATTTTTACAAATGCGAATAACCAGCCGACTGCACAAAAAGCACTTTCAAAGCCAATAAAGTGCTTCCTGTGAGGGTCTTTCCTTTTATATTGCACAGTCTGTCACATGGCCAATAAAGAGATCGGCCTGTGTGAATGTGACCCAAATGGCAATCTTTGGGCCCTGGTCAATAGTAGTGCACTATGTAGGGAATAGGTTGTGAATTGGAATGCAACCTGTGTATGTGTTGCTACCAGATTGGAATTCTCCAATCTTTTATATGAGGTAAAGCATGTTACATTTATTTATAATAGAGCTGTCCCTTCCCTTCACTTTTGATGGAGGATTTCAGAGCTTCAAAGGATTCTTAAGTCAGCAGGCTGCTATGCTGAATCAAAATAATTAGCTTGTGTCTAGCTGGCTGTATTAGCCCTATATTCTTAACCTAGAATCCCAGCTGCTTCACCATTGGAAGCCAGGGGAAAAGAAAATATTATTACAGAAAATGGAGATTACCCCCTGGTGGTATGGTCTTCGAGATTTTGATCTGTTATGAAATGAAGCCCTTACCTGAACAAGGCCTTATGAGACACTGAACCCAATTATTTCCAAGCTCAGGCCTGTAGAGATTACTAAAACCAGGACATCTCAATTAGCAAACTAGGATATCCACCAGAATAACAACTACAGTCATCTTGACTGTGATTGCCAACAAAAATATTGTTTAATTGCACATCCAGGTGAAACCAATCATTCCAACGCTGTAACATCTCATACACAGCCACTTAAGTCGTAAGCGATCCAGTTTATTTTGTCCAATGTGACAAGACAAGATGTTTTTGCTCCTCAGTGAAGAAATATACACCCTTAGAGTGAATTAATCTTCTCAAATGTTGGCTCCACAGCTGCGGCAACATTGTTCGCATCTTGTGGAAATGTCAGATGATTTGACATGCAAATGATGACCTCTTCCAGGCATTGATTAACATGTAAATTTGGTAATCAAGCACGGCATATTTGCGGCATCTGCATTTCCACTGATGCAATTTGCCTTCTATCATAAACAGGCCTGCGTCATTCCTTTGAGCGAGATAGCTACTTTGCAGAGAATTCCCCTTTCCTTTCTCAGACCCATTAAATAAGTACTGATGATCTTAATTTGTTATCTGCTTAAGGCGTATCCCAAAAACTTGCAGCTACCAGAGCAAAGGATCAATATTTCATTACTGCTTTGGATTTCTTGGAATTGTCTGGGTTTTTTCAGGGATGTATTTTTAGATTTTATTTTACAAATGTAATCTTTATATACAGTGCCTTGCGAAAGTATTCGGCCCCCTTGAACTTTGGGAACCTTTGCCACATTTCAGGCTTCAAACATAAAGATATAAAACTGTATTTTCTTGTGAAGAATCAACAACAAGTGGGACACAATCATGAAGTGGAATGACATTTATTGGATATTTCAAACTTTTTTAACAAATTAAAAACTGAAAAATTGGGTGTGCAAAATTATTCAGCCCCTTTACTTTCAGTGCAGCAAACTCTCTCCAAAAGTTCAGTGAGGATCTCTGAATGATCCAATGTTGACCTAAATGACCAATGATGATAAATACAATCCACCTGTGTGTAATCAAGTCTCCGTAGAAATGCACCTGCACTGTGATAGTCTCAGAGGTCCGTTAAAAGCGCAGAGAGCATCATGAAGAACAAGGAACACACCAGGCAGGTCCGAGATACTGTTGTGAAGAAGTTTAAAGCCGGATTTGGATACAAAAAGATTTCCCAAGCTTTAAACATCCCAAGGAGCACTGTGCAAGCGATAATATTGAAATGGAAGTATCAGACCACTGCAAATCTACCAAGAACTGGCCGTCCCTCTAAACTTTCAGCTCATACAAGGAGAAGACTGATCAGAGATGCAGCCAAGAGGCCCATGATCACTCTGGATGAACTGCAGAGATCTACAGCTGAGGTGGGAGACTGTCCATAGGACAACAATCAGTCGTATATTGCACAAATCTGGCCTTTATGGAAGAGTGGCAAGAAGAAAGCCATTTCTTAAAGATATCCATAAAAAGTGTTGTTTAAAGTTTGCCACAAGCCACCTGGGAGACACACCAAACATGTGGAAGAAGGTGCTCTGGTCAGATGAAACCAAAATAGAACTTTTTGGCAACAATACAAAATATTATGTTTGGCGTAAAAGCAACACAGCCCATCACCCTGAACACATCATCCCCACTGTCAAACATGGTGGTGGCAGCATCATGGTTTGGGCCTGCTTTTCTTCAGCAGGGACAGGGAAGATGGTTAAAATTGATGGGAAGATGGATGGAGCCAAATACAGGACCATTCTGGAAGAAAACCTGATGGAGTCTGCAAAAGACCTGAGACTGGGACGGAGATTTGTCTTCCAACAAGACAATGATCCAAAATATAAAGCTAAATCTACAATGGAATGGTTCAAAAATAAACATATTCAGGTGTTATAATGGCTAAGTCAAAGTCCAGACCTGAATCCAATTGAGAATCTGTGGAAAGAACTGAAAACTGCTGTTCACAAATGCCCTCCATCCTACCTCACTGAGCTCGAGCTGTTTTGCAAGGAGGAATGGAAAAAAAATTCAGTCTCTCGATGTGCAAAACTGATAGAGACATACCCCAAGTGACTTACAGCTGTAAGCGCAGCAAAAGGTGGCGCTACAAAGGGGGCTGAATCATTTTGCACAACCAATTTTTCAGTTTTTGATTAGTTAAAAAAGTTTGAAATATCCAATAAATGTCATTCCACTTCATGATTGTGTCCCACTTGTTGTTGATTCTTCACAAAAAAATACAGTTTTATATCTTTATGTTTGAAGCCTGAAATGTGGCAAAAGGTCGCAAAGTTCAAGGGGGCCAAATACTTTCGCAAGGCACTGTAACTCGGCAAGTCAGTTAAGAACTAATTCTTATTTACAATGACGGCCTAGGAACAGTGGGTTAACTGCCTCGTTCAGGGGCAGAGCGACAGATTATTACCTTGTCAGCTCGGGGATTTGATCTAGCAACCTTTCGCTTACTGGCCCAATGCTCTAACCACTATACACTCTTAGAAAAAAGGGTTATTCGACCGTCCCCATAGGGGAACTCTTTTGGGTTCCAGGTAGAACATTGAACCCAATAGGTGTCATGTTTTGTCATTTATTATCTTGTCTTGTCCCTGTGCTTCCCATTCTATTCGTTTCCCTCTGCTGGTCTTATTAGGTTCTTTCCCTCTTTCTATCCCTCTCTCTCCCCCTCCCTCTCTCACTCTCTCGCTCTCTCTTCTCTCTATCGTTCCGTTCCTGCTCCCAGCTGTTCCTATTCCCCTAATCATCATTTAGTCTTCCCACACCTGTTCCCGATCCTTTTCCCTGATTAGAGTCCCTATTTCTCTCCTTGTTATTCGTTTCTGCCCTGTCGGTTCCTTGTTTAGAATTCACCGTGCTGTGTTTGTGTATCGCCCTGTCGTGTCGTGTTTTCCTCAGATGCTGCGTGGTGAGCAGGTGTCTGAGTCTGTCTGGTTCAAGTGCCTTCCCGAGGCAACCTGCTGTTCACCTGCTGTTCAAGATCGAGTCTCCAGTTTGTCCTCGTCATTTCGAGTGAAAGTTGTGTTTTTTTGATTGTATTTACTTTACTGGATTAAAGACTCTGTTTTCGCCAAGTCGCTTTTGGGTCCTCTTTCACCTGCATGACAATAGGGTTCTACCTGGAACTCAGAAGGGTTCTTCAGAGCATTCTCCAATGGGGACAGCCAAATAAGCCCTTTAGGTTCTAGATAGCACCTATTTTTATCCTAATCATGTACATCAACTAGACTTGCAGACAACAACCAAAACTCTGTGGCAGTTACTTGGGATCCTTTAAATTAATTTGAACGGTTCATCTGGGTAGATACTTGAGGTGTTATGGCTTACACTCTATCTTATTCATCATAAAGCAGTGATCTACTAGTGTGGCACCGTATTTCAAATGAGGTCATATCTGAAGTCATTCAATCAAACACCTTAAGTAATTTTGTCGACAGGTTGGCCACATCGCATAAAATACAGTCAATGATCCCTTTACCATTAGACAATACATTAGAATGTTAACTCAAGCCAAAGCACAGTTTAAAGGGATTATCTCAGGCAAATCCTGTCCTTATTCAGCTCAGACTAATTCATGCTCTCAATCTCAATTTAATGAGTTTCCATAATATGACGTATCGAGAAAAGAAAGCGTGCGGAGGAATTAGACCAAGTTCAAACTGCAAGCACTGAGCGAATTGGAGGGAAAAACAACAACTATGGGAAAGGAAACGAAACAACATGCCGTGCAGTCCTGTAGCTTCAACATTCTCATCTTCCCTCATAAATGCGGTGACAGTGATGAAAGCTCGGAAGTGCTGTGTGTGGGGATTATGACAAATTGGCTTTGTTTCTCCTTGACCTCCTCTCCTTATCACACACAACGAGCAACTACTTAAAGAATATATATAGATATAGACGTTAAATATGCTCCAGTAACTCTTGCCTTTCCAAACCACTTCGAGCTTGGGCCTTTCAATCAGAGCGTCTAGCATCTTGGCATAAACTCACGGCTACATTTCCCTGCCCCCTCTACAAACATCACCGTGGAGATGTTTTCCTCCCACTTCAGCAAAACCGGCTTGAAAGAATGAATTAGCACATGAATAGGAAAGACATTGATGTACTTAACGGGCTCTTGATTTAAAATCGGCAAAGCAAGCATTCAAAAGCTTGCGACGTGTAGATTTGTGTAATTGCTTCCCATCAACAATCTCCTGACTGCGTCTCCACCCCAGCAACCCTAACAGTTTGTAGGCATCGAAGACACCAAGGCATGTTGAGAATCCAATCCCCCAGAATGACAGTTTTTCAAAAAGCGCCCCCCCCCCACCCAAAAAAAACTCAACAAATCCTTGATGTCTACGTCTGATTCCCTTGCTCAGGTGATGCGGACTACTCTTTTGAAGTGGTGAAGCGAGGAGACTATTTCATGATGCGATGCAATCTCCCATCAACAAAAAAATCTACATTGTGTCATATACAGTCATGAGGGACTATGACACTAAACCACCAAGACAGAACACACTGAATTGGAGATAAGGCATAAGCCATTTTCCATTTCAGAATGTCTGGCTATGGCCTTAAAACAATCAGTTGCAGATTAAAGAATGCCTTACTGTGGGTTCAACAGGAATGTTTATGTTCTATTGAAAGGACAGATGCAATTTCATGTGAACACGTTAGAAGAACAGCTTGTGTCAGTTCTAACATGTCAAACCCTGATCTGTTTCACCTGTCTTTGTGCTTGTCACCACCCCGTCCAGGTGTCGCCCATGTTCCCCATTATCCCCAGTGTACTTATACTTGTGTTCTCTGTTTGTCTGTTGCCAGTTTGTTTTATCCATCAAGCCTACCAGCGTTTCTCCCTTGCTCCTGTCTTTTTCTAGTTCCTGTTTTCTAGTTTTCCCGGTTTGACCATTCTGCCTGACCCCAAGACTGCCTGCTGTTCTGTACCTTGGACTCTGATCTGGATTACTGACCTCTGCCTGCCCTTGACCTGTTGCTTTGCCTGCCCCCTATTCTAGTAATAAACTTATGTTACTTAGACACTGTCTGCATCTGGGTCTTCTCCTAACATGGTTAACACCTCAGATACAGTGTAAACATTCTGACAGGACCGAGAGTATGCCTTTATCAGCAATTAATTGAATTTGTTTTGTAAACTACCTCTGAGCAAGGGTGCTCATTCCAGCTTCTAACCCCTCTCTATCTCTCTCAAAACAATGATAAAATACAAATAATCTTGAACCACAAAATACATAGATTGTTATTAACCTTTCTTCCAGGCTATTAGATAATCGCCGTACATATACATTATTTTTGGTTTTAATATAATAATAACACTGTTTGACATTTTTGTTTTAAGTTGCCAGACTGAAAACTTTATTATTATTATTTTTAAATCCTTTATTTATTTTCCCCTAACCCTTCCAACTTTCCCTAATTGGAGTAAATTAATGGACAACAATACTTAGGCTTCTACTTCCAGCTTATACATACAGTACCAGTCCAGACACACCTACTCATTTAAAATCAAATCAAATTTTCATTGTCACATGCTCCGAATATAACAGGTGTAGACCTTAAATTGAAATGCTTACTAACAAGCCCTTAAACCAACAATGCAGTTTTAATCATTAAGGAGCAACCATAAAATAACAGTAGGGAAGCTATATACAGGTGGTTCCGGTACAGAGTCAATGTGCGGGGGCCCCGGTTCGAAGTTATCTGTAGGTAGAGGTAAAGTGACTGCATGGACAATAAACAGATTAGCAGCAGCGTAAAAATTGGGGTTGTGGTGGGGACAATGCAAATAGTCCTGGTAGCCATTTGATTAACGGTTCAAGAGTTTTATGGCAGCAAGTTCTCCAGTACAGCTTGCCGTGGGGTAGCAGAGAGAACAGTCTATGACTAGGGTGGCTAGAATCTTTGGCAATTTCTTGGGCCTTCCTCCGACACTGCCTGGCATAGAGGTCCTGGGTGGCAGGAAGCTTGACCCCAGTGATGGACTGGGTCATACGCACTGCCCTCTGTAGTGCCTTGCGGTCGGAGGCCGAGCAGTTGCCACACCAGGCGGTAATGCAAACAGTCAGGATGCTCTCGATTGTGCAGCTGTTGGTGATGAAGACACCAATGACACCAAGGACCCTCTTTTTTCTGTAGTCCACAATCATCTATTTTGTCTTGATCATGTTGAGGGAGAGGTTGTTATCCTGGCACCACACTGCCAGGTTCTCTGACCTCGTCCATATAGGCTGTCTCATCGTTGTCGGTGATGAGGCACACCTGTTAATTGAAACGCATTTCATGAAGCTGGTTGAGAGAATGTCAAAATTGTGCAAAGCTGTCATCAAGGCAAAGGGTGGCTATTTTGAAAAATCTCAAATATAAAATATATTTTGATATTTTTAAAACTTTTACTACATTATTCCATATGTGCTATTTTCATAGTTGTGATGTCTTCACTATTATTCTACAATGTAGGAAATAGTAAAAATAAATACCCTGGAATGAGTAGGTCTGTCCAAACTTTTGACTGGTACTGTACTATATACACTTTACGGAAACATTTTATTTTACATTAGTTATCTTTTTTTGTTTCTTTTTAGTCCCACCCTTCAGCTACCCTCATCCCCTCCCATCTACATCTGAAAACCATCCTGTTTTCATTCCTAATTGCCATACATTTTTCTGTGATATTTCACGAATTTTCTGAACCTTTCTATTCTCATAGTTTCTACAGATTATAAATTAACGGTAAACATTTGTGCTAAGAGTATTTGTGATCAATTGGTTATAACTTTTCAAATCACCCAGATGTGCTATACGAAGAGTTAGCTTCAGGTAAATGTTGCAGTTCTTCAGCCATTCCTGAACCTGTGACCAAAAACAAGTTACATATAGGCAGTATCAAAACAAGTGATATAATGATTCTGTCTCTAAGCAGCAAAATCTACAGAGCTGGGGTGGTTGTATTCTTATATATATATATATATATATATAAATATATAACATTTCTATTAGTTGCAAGAATTTTAAATAATAATTTACGTTGAAAAACTCAAAATTTAAGACCTGCCCAAACCAGAAACCGTGGATAGATGGCAGCATTTACACAAAACTGAAAGAGGGAACCACCGCATTTAACCATGGCAAGGTGACTGTGAATATAGCCAAATACAAACAGTGCAGTTATTCTCTCCGTAAGGCAATCAAATAGGATAAATGTCAGTACAGAGACAAAGTGGAGTCGCAATTCAACGGCTCAGACACGAGATGTATGTGGCAGTGTCTACAGACAATCACGGAATACGAAGAGAAAAGGACACATCTTACTTCCGGACAAGCTAAACACCTTCTTCGCCCACTTTGAGGATAACGCAGTGCCACCAACGCGGCCCGCTACCAAGGACTGTGGGCTCTCCTTCTCCGTAGTCTGTTCTCTCATGGTAAGCGGTGTCGGAGTGCCAAGTCTAGGACAAAAAGGCTTCTCAACAGTTTTTACTCCCAAGCCATAAGACTCCTGAACAGGTAACCAAATGGTTACCCGGACTAATTGCATTTTGTGCCCCCCTCCAACCCCTCTTTTACGCTGCTACTACTCTCTGTTTATCATATATGCACAGTCACTTTAACTATACATTCATGTACATACTACCTCAATTAGCCCGACCAACCAGTGCTCCCGCACATTGGCTAACCGGGCTATCTGCATTGTGTCCAACAACCCGCCAACCCCTCATTTTATGCTACTGCTACTCTCTGTTCGTCATATATAAATAGTCACTTCTACCATACCTACATGTACATACTACCTCAATAACCCTGAATAACCGGTGTCTGTATATAGCCTTGCTACTGTTATTCTGAAATGTCTTTTTATTGTTGTTTTATTTCTTTAATTACCTACACACACTTTTTTCGCTCCATTGGTTAGAGCCTGTAAGTAAGCATTTCACTGTTGTATTCAGCGCATGTGACAAATAAACTTTGATTTGAGTAAGGCATTTAAGCTTATCACTCGCAAGGCTGGCGGCCCAGACGGCATTCCTAGCCGCGTCCTCAAAGCATGCGCAGACCAAGCGGGCTGGAGTGTCCACGGACATATTTAATCTCTCCCTATCCCAGTCTGCGGTCCCCACTTGCTTCAAGATGTCCTCCATTGGGCCTGTACCCAAGAAAAGAAAGGTAACTGAACTAAATGACTATTGCACTGTAGCACTCATTTCTATCATCATGAAGTTATTTGAGGGCTAATTAAGGATCATATGGCCTCTACCTTACCTGACACCCTAGACACACCTCGATATTTGCTTACAGCCCTAATAGATCCACAGACGATGCAATCGCCATCACACTGCACACTGCTCTATCCCATCTGAACGAGGAATACCCATGTAAGAATGCTGTTCATTGACTATAGCTCAGCATTCAACACCATAGTACCATCCAAGTTCATCATTAAGCTCAGGGCCCTGGTTCTGTGCCACTGGGTCCTGGACTTCACTGCCCACGGGTTGTGAAGGTAGGAAACAACACCTCCACTCAGCCACCTCCTGTACCCCCTGTTCACCCATGACTGTGTTGCCACGCACGCCTCCAACTCAATCATCAAATTTTCAGATGACACAACAGAGGTAGGCCAGATTAACAACAATGATGAGACGGCCTACAGGGAGGAGGTGAGGCCCTGGTAGAGTGGTGCCAGGAAAATAACCTCTCGCTCAACGTCAACAAAACAACGGAGCTGATCGTGGACTTCAGGAAACAGTAGTGTGAGCACACCCCTATACACATCGACGGGACCGCCAGTGGAGAATGTGGAAAACTTCAAGTTCCTCGGCGTACACATCACTGACGATCTGAAATGGTCCACCCACACAGACAGAGTAGTGAAGAAGGTTTAACCTCGCCTCTTTAATATCAGGAGGCTGAAGAAATGTGGCTTGGCCCCTAAAACCCTCAAACATTTACAGATGCACAATTGGGAGCATCCTGTCGGGCTGGATCACCGCCTGGTACGGCAACTGCAGGGCTCCCCAGAGGGTGGTGCGGTCTGCCCAACGCATGACTGGGGGCAAACTACCTGCCCTCCAGGACACCTACAGCACCCGATATCACAGGAAGGCCAAAAAGATCATCAAGGACAACAACCACCCAAGCCACTGCCTGTTCACACCTCTATCATCCAGAAGGCGAGATCAGTACAGGTGCATCATAGCCTGGTTCCTCTCTAGGTTTCTTCCTAGGTTTTGGCCTTTCTAGGAAGTTTTTCCTAGCCACTGTGCTTATACATCTGCATTGCTTGCTGTTTAGGGTTTTAAGACTGTTTCTGTACAGCACTTTGAGATATCAGCTGATGTAAGAAGGACTATATAAAAACATTTGATTTGATTTAATGATCAAATCTGGGACTGAGAGAGTGAAAAAAAGATTCCATCTTTAGGCCGTCAGACTGTTAAATAGCCATCACTAGCTGGCTTCCACCCGGTTACACAACGTGGCAGCTGCTCTATATAGATAGAGTTGGAATCACTGGCCAATGGAACACTAGTCACTTTAATAATGTTAAAATAATGTTTACATACTGCTTTACTCATTTAATTTATGTATATACTGTGTTCTATTCTATTCTACTGTATTTTAATCAATGCCACTCCGACATTGCTGGATCTAATATTTATATATTTCTTAATTCCATTATTTTACTTTTAGATGTGTGTATTGTTGTGAATCATTTTTAGATACTACTGCACTGTTGGAGCTAGGAAAACAAGCATTTTGCTACACCCGCAAAAACATCTGCTAAATATGTGTATGTATTTGATTTGTAATTTTGGAGTGTCACATAACTCCACCAGTCCTATTTATGATGTAATTTACAAAGATTATACGTGTGTGTGTGTGTGTATATCTATATATATATATAACATTTTTTATAATGTAAAGTTTTGATCAATTACTAATATGTAAGTTTAACCATAATATTTATTGTGTTATTTGTTCTGTATTTTCTGGTCTTTTACACTGAAATTGCAACCAGCTTTCTATGGCTTGTTTTTTAAAATCGAGATATTTTGGAGATGTTGTCATCTAAATTAAGGGAAAATCTGCCAGAGAACCAGTTCGGATTTAAGTATAGTTGTTGTATGACTAAAGATTTTAGTATGAGGTCCAGTGCTTTAATATTTAGTCATTTTTGCCCTCAGAATTCATTATATAAATAGGCCTGACTTGCCGTTCCAAATAAAGTGGAATATTTTTTTGCTCATTATAAAAATTTTAAAAAGTCGTTAGGCATAGGTAGGGCCATAAGTAAATACGTAAAGTGGGATATGACTAAAGAGTTAATCAGGGAAATATTTCCCAAAATAGACTTGTTGGCATCAACTAGAGGCCCTGCAAAGAATGGGTTATTCTGCTGATGTGCCTGTTACACAACACACATTTTTGTACAAAGACTCTGCTATCTAGAACAGTTTCAATGCAGAATTATATATATATTTTTTGGCCTCTTGTGCCATAATGACTAGGAATGCATGTATAGTACAGACACTTCTATAGTCCATGTTTTCTTTTATGGATATTGGCCTTGTGTCTAATAGCCCGGAGGCAAAACAAGACTAGGAGAGAGGATTGTGAACATGTCAACAGCTACAGTATATTATCTCTGAAAGGTATGTAGCGCTAGAGGCAGCAAAATTAGCACTTGGCAACGTTGACGGTCTGGGGAGTCTTTGATTAGGACTGCCAGCGTTGCATCACTCTAAAATGGTAATGAACTCATCGTTATCTGATCACACCTGTATTCACGGGTCAAGCCATTGGATGTCAGTCAGTCAGTTGAGGATCGCTGAAGACAGCCCTTATAAATATTCAATATAATAGCCATTAAATACTCAATCATTCTCATTAACAACTAAAACATAGTTATTATAAAATAACAGCGGCTTGTTTTGGCAGATGATAAAGTTGAATACATTTTCAAATGCATTTTCAATACATTTGATTAATTTAGCAGACACTCTTATCCAGAGTGACAGGCACAGTAGTGCAATCATTTTAAGATATGTAGTTGTCCCACCTAACTATCTCACTCATAAGTACATTTTTCCTCAATAAAGTAGATATTAGCAAAGTCAGTACTAGTATGGGGTTGGGCGAGGGGAGTGAAGTGCTTGTGTTAGTTCACGAAAGGCAAAACAAATGTGTGGGTGCTGTGGGATTATCTAAAATACTCTTTGAAGAGGTAGGTTTTCATACGTTTTTGGGAAGATGGTGCAAGGACTCTGCTGTCCTAGCTTCAGGGGGAAGCTGGTTCCACCATTCCACCAATTTTGACTGAGCTGAGCAGGAGCTTCCCTTCTGTGGGGGTGGGAGGAGCAAGAAAGCGTACCTTTTGTGTACACAATACACAATACTTCAAAGCGCACACGCATATATACATTTATTTTACTACAACTTTCGTGGAAAATGATGTCGCTGCTTCATGTTGACAAGACATATTGATAAATAGCCGAATGTCAAAACAGCTTTAAAGTGTCCAAATCAATAACCAATATGCAAAAACAGTTTGATATATTGAAAACATAAACATAAAATGTACTGTGTACACATACATGTGCAACAATAGTATCATATCACTTGAATTTTTTTAAACAAGCATCAAAAACCCTGTAATGTTGTTAAGTGGCAATAACTCATAACTCATCAATTGGGGGGGGGGGTTATGTGCTGTTGAAACTACCACCACTCAAAAATCACATGGTAACTGGATATAGGGGGGAGATGAGATTGCGCATCCTGTTAAAATGAACAGCTCAAAAACCACACAGAATCTGGGAATAATGTGTACATCACTGGTTAGAGGGCAATTTGTAGAAGAGAGCTACCTACATTTTTGAAGTGTTGCATTTTGATTCAAGTGGGTCGCCTACACGGTAAGTGTAACGCAACACTATTTTTGTTAATCACTTCCATTGATATCACGCTGAAATCAATAGAACAGGGGGCAAACATTTGGGGTGTAGAGATGTTTAAACAAACACTATTCAAAGGCCTCCCTGAAGCTTGGAATAACCTATACATGGTTGGTTAGATGAACATTTGTACAAGGCTGCCATCATGGAAAAGGGAACAAACAACTTTTTCTGTTAACCTCAACGAATCACAACCCACCATAGGAACAGTGAAAACGGTTGGCTCCCATCTAATTAATAGTTTGACTTTCAAATCAGTGTATTGGTTTGTGGCCAGCTACTTGTATAGAGAGCCCAACCTGAAATATCTGTTCGATTTGAGAAAGAAAATGATAGCTGCGTTCTAAGTCCAACGACCCCCCCCCCTCCCAATGCGTATGGCAACATCAACTGTACAAAACCAAAAGATGTTCATCTGTTTTAAGCAACTGATATTGTGTCATCGTGTTAACTATAGGATGTGTAGTTCCCCCTAATTCTATGTTGTCAAATATATTTACATTTAACATTTTAGTCATTTAGCAGATGCTCTTATCCTGAGTGCATACATTTTCAAACTTTTTTTCATACTGATCAGCTTGTGTATTGTAGTAACACATGTGTCCACATCATGGAAAGTAGCTTAATGTACACTACCGTTCAAAAGTTTGATCACTTAGAAATGTCCTTGATTTTGAAAGAAAAATACTTTTTTGTTGTTGTCCTGCCTAGAAGGCCAGCATCCCGGAATCGCCTCTTCACTGTTGACTTTGAGACTGGTGTTCTGCGGGTACTATTTAATGAAGCTGCCAGTTGAGGACTTGTGAGGCGTCTGTTTCTCAAAGTAGACACTCTAATGTCCTCTTGTTCAGTTGTGCACTGGTGCTTCCCACTCCTTTCTATTCTGGTTAGAGCCAGTTTATGCTGTTCTGTGAAGGGAGTGGTACACCACGTTGTACGAGATGTTCAGTTTCTTGGCAATTTCTCGCATGGAATAGCCTTCATTGCTCAGAACAAGAATAGACTGACAAGTTTTAGAAGAAAGTTCTTTGTTTCTGGCCATTTTAAGCCTGTAATCTAACCCACAAATGCTGATGCTCCTGATACTCAACTAGTCTAAAGAAGGCCAGTTTTATTTCTTCTTTAATCTGCACAACAGTTTTCAGCTCTGCTAACATAACTGAAAAAGGGTTTTCTAATGATCAATTTTCTTTTTTTAAATGATAAACTTGGATTAGATAACACAATGTGCCATTGGAACACAGGAGTGATGGTTGCTGATAATCGGCCTCTACGCCTATGTAGATATCCCATTAAAAAAGAATCAGCCGTTTCCAGCTACAATAGTCATTTACAACATTAACAATATCTACACTGTATTTCTGATAAATGTGATGTTATTTGAAAGACAAGGACATTTCTAAGTGACCCCAAACTTTTGAACGATAATGTACGTTAATTATATATGGAAAAGTAATTCCATTTCTTAATTTAGGATGAAGCAAACTCTGATTGTTTTCTTTCTAACTTCATATATTTTTCCTAAGCACAATTTTAACAAGACATTCTAGACTAGAGCGTCCATAGGGTCTGTGCAGCCGGCTGAATGTTTGACGTCTGTAAGTTTATCTTCCCACAGGTGTGTTTGTCAAATGCCCCACGCTTTAGCCAGAACCATTTACTGTGGCTGTAGTAGGTAGGTGGAAGTGACTACAGTAGAAAGGTGGTGTGCACAGTGCAATTGTTGGGGGGCACAACCCATCATAAGGTTGCTTAATAAGGAGGATGTTGCCCCCCCCCCTCGCTGACACCTTCCCATTGCTTCCCTCCTACATGTGACTTTTTCCCTCTGTTCCTCTTTGATCTGCCTTTTATTAGAGTTTACACATTTACACATGTAAATACACATGCACAGTCGCCTGCTAGGAGCACTCTCAATTAAAGCACACAGAGATCTGAAAACCTCAATGTCAGATTATGATCAGCAAGGTGTGAAAAGACATCAACTATTCATGTTGAAAACCCACATAAGAAGACTGACTGCGATGAATATGATGTGAAACAAATTACGCCCTATTCCCCATTTAGTGCCCTATTGTAACCTGGACCTTGGTCAGAAGTAGTGCACTAATAGGGACTAGGGTGCCATGTGAAATGAAGCATGACGCCTATAAATCTCTCTGATGAATTATTCCAAAAAGTCTGTTCTAACGAGCACATCCTACTCCCAACACAGTAGCAAGTATCCCTCTCTGATGTAGAAATCTAACAGCTCTCTCCACTTATGGGGATATGTTTCACCACACAACGTCAGGTGTTTTTGTTAATATCTAGAAACCCAGAGGGTTAGCCAATAGCCAACTACTCCTACTGTTTGAGTCATGGGCTGGCAGTTTCATTCTTTTGGCAGTTATCATCAAGCGCTAAAGTAAATAAACAGTTTTTCTTGGTGCATTTTGTCAAAATGAAAGGTTCCAAGTATAATCTAGTGCTGTACCTGTGCAGCAAAGACATTTGAACGTAACTTTTTTATTTTAATGCCTTCTGGAACATGTTAACCTGTTACTCCTACCCCCTACTTTTTCAAACATTCTGTTAAAAATCGTGCAACAGTTCAGCGCCCTGCAACTCATGCCAGGAATATAGTATATGCATATGATTAGTATGTGTGGATAGAAAACACTCAGAGATTTATAAAACTGGTTAAATCACGGCTGTGACTATAACAGAACGTGCGTTTCGTCGAAAAGTGCAGGAAAATCTGATCACTGAAAATGGGAAAATATATCCATGCGCCACTTCAACCCATTGTTAAACGTGAACCACATTAAATGGGGCTGAGGTTGCAATACCTACAGCTTCCACACGATGTCAACAGTCTTGTCATTTGCCTAAGATTTGTTTCTTGGTCAAACAGACCGGAGGCAGTGCAGTTCTTCCGGTCTCCGACCGGATATTTTGGTTGAGATTTACCTGGACATTATTTCCAGACGTACAGCTATAGAATATACATCGCCTCGTGATCAATTTGATCACTTATTAACGTTTACTAATACCTAAAGTTGCATTACAAAAGTATTTCGAAGTGTTTTGTGAAAGTTTATCGTCAACTTTTTTAATAAAAAAAAATGACGTTACGTTATAAAACGCTATTTTTTTCCTTGATCACAGTCTTCATAGATCGATATCTAGGCTATATATGGACCGATTTAATCGAAAAAAGACCCAATAGTGATGTTTATGGGACATCTAGGAGTGCCAACAAAGAAGATGGTCAAAGGTAATGAATGTTTTATATTTTATTTGTGCGTTTTGTGTAGCGCCGACTATACTAATTATTTTGTTTACGTCCCCTTCGGGGCTTTTGGGGTGTTACATGCTATCAGATAATAGCTTCTCATGCTTTCGCCGAAAAACATTTAAAAAATCTGACTTGTTGCCTGGATTCACAACGAGTGTAGCTTTAATTCAGTAGCCTGCATGTGTATTTTAATGAACGTTTGAGTTTTAACGAGTGCTATTAGCATTTAGCGTAGAGCATTTGCATTTCCAGATGTCTAGATGGGACGCCTGCGTGTCGGGTAGGAGCAAGAGGTTAACTTTCATGTGCCTTTAATAACAAACTTGTATGCCATCTGTTAATACAAATAAAAGTCTTAAAATACAAGCCTAGTTGGTTTAGCCAGAGAAAAAGTCAGCAACCTTCCAGCTAGCCATGATTTGCTGAGATGAGTTAGCTGGACATGCCGAGAAATGAGTTCGGATTGGTCTGCCACACTTCTGTCTATTTGAGCTGGTCAGTATGTGTAGGTAATCCTGTCTAACGTGGCTTTAAAAAATATTGCGTAGTAGAACTGCATAAGTGTTGCTCTCCACTTTCTGGTTTTGAAATCAGTGGAATTAGAGCATGATGGCTAAGGAGATGGAGAAAACACCTGTCACCGGATTGCATCTTCAAACTAAGGGCAACCATGTAATCCGTGACAGAGAGGGAGAAGCATCCAGCCATGTTTACGGGTAAGATAGAATAGATAGCTACATTTTCAGATATTACGCGTTTCCAATATTTGCAGAAAGTAATTTATTTCAAGCGAAAGTGTAGTGTTAGCTAGTAAGCTAATGTTAGCTGGCTAGCTAATGTTAGCTGGCTCGCTAGCTAACGTCACATGTATGATATCTGTAGTAATATTATTATGTTCTCAGAGCCATTTGCTTTGCTAGTTATAGTCTAATGTTAACTAGCTAACATTGAACCTGGTTGGTTAGCTTCCTGTAGCTTCCTGTAGATTCATGCATGGTAGTAACATAATGATTATGGTTCAGGAATATCTGACAAGTAATATGTAACAATTTCACACCAATACACACGAATCTAAAGTCAATGGAATTAAGAATATATAAATATTTGGGCGAGCAATGTCAGAGCGGCATAGACTAAGATACAGTAGGATCAAATACAGTATATACATATGAGATGAGATAATGCAAAATATGTTAACTTTATTAAAGTGACTAGTGTTCCATTATTAAAGTGGACAGTGATTTCAAGTCTATGTATATAGGGAAGCAACCTCTTATGTGCTAGTGATGGCTATTTAACAGTCTGAGATAGAAGCTGTTTATCAGTCTATCGGTCCTAGCTTTGATGCACCTGTATTGACCTCGCCTTCTTGATGATAATGGGGTGAACAGCCAGTGGCTCGGGTGGTTGTTGTCCTTGATGATATTTTTTGCCTTCCTGTGACATCGGGTGCTGTAGGTGTCCTGGAGGTCAGGTTGTTTGACCCCAGTGATGCGTTGGGCAGACCACACCACCCTCTGGAGCCCTGTGGTTGCGGGCAGTGCAGTTGCCATACCAGGCGGTTATACAGCCCGACAGGATGCTCTCAATTGTGCATCTGAAAAAGTGTGTGAGTTTTAGCTGCCAAGCTGATTTTTTTTCAGCCTCCTGAAGTTGAAAAGGCACTGTTGCACCTTCTTCACCACACCGTCTGTGTGGGTGGATAATTTCAGTTTGTCCGTGATGTGTATTCCGAGGAAATTGAAGCTTTCCACTAACTCTACTGTGGTCCCGTCGATGTGGCTAGGGGGGTGCTCCCTCTGCTGTGTCCTGAAGTCCACAATCAGCTGCTTCGTTTTGTTGACGTTGGGTGAGAGGTTATTTTCCTTGCACAACACTCCTAGGGCCCTCACCTCCTACTTGTAGGATGTCTCTTCATCCTACTCAACTACAGCCACTTTCATAATGGAAATTGATAGAAATTGATGTAAATAAAAATGTATCACTAGCCACTTTAAACAATGACAGTTAATATAATGTTTACATAACCTACATTACTCATTTCATATGTATATGTATATACTGTACTCTATCATCTACTACATCTTGCCATCTTTATGTAATACATGTATCACTAGCCACTTTAAACTATGCCACTTTTATGTTTACATACCCTACATTACTCATCTCATATGTATATACTGTACTCGATACCATCTACAGCATCTTGCCTATACCGTTCTGTACCATCACTCATTCATATATCTTTATGTACATATTCTTTATCCCTTTACACTTGTGTGTGGAATTCTTAGGTTAGATTACTTTTTGGTTATTACTGCATTGTCGGAACTAGAAGCAAAAGCATTTCGCTACACTCGCATTAACATCTGCTAACCATGTGTATGTGACAAATAAAAATGTATTTGATTTGTGATTGTCTCCACCCCCTCCAGTGTTGCTGATTTCCCCCAGTGTATTTATCCCTGTGTTTCCTGTCTCTCTGTGCCAGTTCATCTTGTTTGTTTCTAAGTCAACCAGCGTTTTTCCCGTTCTCCTGCTTTTTGCATTATCCTTTTTCTAGTCCTCCCGGTTTTGAACCTTGCCTGTTTCTGGACTTTGTACCCACCTGCCTGACCATTCTGCATGCCTTGACCACAAGCCTGTCTGCCACTATGTACCTCCTGGACTCTGATCTGGTTTTGACCTTTTTGCCTGTCCACGACCATTCTCTTGTCTACCCCTTTGGATTAATAAACATTGTAAGACTCCAACCATCTGCCTCCAGTGTCTGCATTTGGGCCTCACCTTGTGCCTTGATACATGCAGGTAATATTGTGGAACTGGATACAGACACCACCAGAGCATTCTAGAGTTCATGAATACATTTCTCGGAAAAACCCTAGCCCCAGAAAACACCTAGCCCCTATACCCCCTATGCACCTGTGTAGATCTGAGAAGACTACATACTGTAGGTGTAAGCAATATTGCACCAAAGAACATCCAAGATCACTGACATCAAATTCCCCATAACATCATCATAAACCAAGCCTCAAAAAAGCCTTAATTTATTTTTATTTAAAAAAAATATAAACAATTTCATGGTATCCAATTGTTTTAGTAGCTACTATCTTGTCTCATCGCTACAACTCCCGTACGGGCTTGGGAGAGACGAAGGTTGAAAGTCATGCGTCCTCCACAACCCAACCAAGCCGCACTGCTTCTTAACACAGCATGCATCCAACCCGGGAAGCACCAATGTGTTGGAGGAAACACTGTGCACCTGGCAACCTTGGTTAGCGCGCATTACGCCCGGCTCGCCACAGGAGTCACTGGTGCGCGATGAGACAAGGACATCCCGGACGACGTTAGGCCAATTGTGCTTCGCCCCACGAACCTCCCGGTCGCGGCCGGTTACGACAGAGCCTGGGAGCAAACCCAGAGTCTCTGATGGCACAGCTGGCGCTGCAGTACAGCGCCCTTAACCACTGCACCACCCGGGAGGCCCAGAAAAGCCTTAATTTGCACCTACACATCATACCATTTTTCTCTCCCTTTTATTGCTCACAGCGGTATTTAAATCTAATTTCCATCAAAGCTGGGATAAAATGAAGTTTCAAGCTATTAGAGAACATACAGTGGGGTCTAGAATTATTGGATCCCTTGATAAAGATGAGCAAGAATAACTGTATAAAATACTGAGTCACATGGTCATATGACATGAAAATAGAGCTCTTTGGCCACGCACACCAGATTTGGGTTCGGCCTTCGAAAGAACAATATGCAGAAAACGCCTAATTCCTACTGTAAAATATGGTAATGGTCCTCTGATGTTATGGGGATATTTTGCTTCCACTGGCCCTGGGGCCCTTGTTAAGGACAACGGCATCATGAACTTTACCAAGTACCTGGGAATTTTAGTCAAAAACCTGGTTGCCTCTGCCAGGAAGCTCAAACTTGGCTGCAAGTGAGTCTTCCAGTAAGACAATAACCATAGACACATCGAAATCCAGAAATAAATGTTTAAATGATGACAAAATAAACATTTTTCAATGGCCATCTCAGTCTCCGGACCTGAATCCCATTGAAAACCTGTGGTTTGAATTGAAGAGGGCAGTCTACAAGTGCAGTGTTACGTCCGTCGTTGGAATAAGACCAAAGCGCAGCGTGGAAAGTGTACATATTTTTTTATTTTAGATGAACACCAAAAACAACAAAAGATCAAATAACGTAAAGTTCTGGACTGCAGACCGTCGCTGGAGGCTCTGGACCTTGGATCGTCACTGGAGGCTTTGTGCCACGGATCATCACTGGAGACTGTGGACCGTCTCGGGAGGTTCCGGACTGTGGACCGTCTCGGGAGGTTCCGGACTGTGGACCGTCTCGGGAGGTTCCGGACTGTGGACCGTCTCGGGAGGTTCTGGACTCTGGACTGTCGGAAGCTCTGGACTGGGAACTGTCACCGGAAGCTCTGGACTGGGAACTGTCGTCAGAAGCTCTGGACTGGGAACTGTCGCCGGAAGCTCTGGACTGTGGAGGCCTGATACATGGGACCGGTACAGGTGGCACCGGGCTGATCACACGCACCTCAGGGCGAGTGCAGGGAGGGGGCACAGAACGCACTGGACTGTGGAGGCCTGATGCGTGGGACCCGTACAGGTGGCACCGGGCTGATGACGCACCTCACGGCGAGAGCGGGGAGGAGGTAAAGGACGTACTAGACTGTGGAGACGCACTGGAGGTCTGGAGTGTAGAGCTGGCACAACCCGTCCTGACTGGATGCTCACTTTAGCCCAGCAAGTGCGGGCGCTGGCACAGGACGCACTGGGCTGTAAAGGCGCACTGGAGACACGGTGCGTAGAACTGCATAACATGGTGCCTGAACGGCGACACACACCCCAGGGTGAGTGTGCGGAGGAGACACAGGATGCACCGGACTGGTGAGGTGCACCGGAGGCCAGATGCGTGAAACCGGTGCACATGAAACCGGACTGGTGTCACGCTCATCAGCACGCCCACTCTGCAGCTCTCTCAACTCCAGCACCTGTCTCCGGAATCTTGCGTCAAGCTACTCACTCGACTCCCTGACTGGCACTGGTTCAACCCTCGGCTCCGCCAACCACTTCGTGTGCCTCTCCTGCTTGCATTGTTTCCAAGATTCCTGATCTCGTCGCCGTTCCGCTCTCGCTGCCTCTATCTGCTTCCATGGCAGGGTCTTGTCCCCTGCCATTACCTCCTCCCAGGTCCATGATGTCCTCCACTCCTGGGCATGCTGCTTGTTCACTTGGTGGTGGGATCTTATGTTACGTCCGTCGTCGGAATGAGAGCGTGGAAAGTGTACAACGAACATAAAGTTCTGCAGGGCTATACAGCTACTGTGCAAAAACAAGATCCCACAAACTCAGGTGGAAAACAGGCTGCCTAAGTATGATTCCCAATCAGAGACAACAATAGAATGCTGCCTCTGATTGGGAACCATACCCGGCAATCAAAGAAATAGAAAACTAGAATGCCCACCCAAATCACACCCTGACCTAACCAAATAGAGAAATAAGCAGGCTCTCTAATGTCAGGGTGTGACACACAGACAAAGGATATGAAGGATCTGGAAAGATTCTGTATGGAGGAATGGACTACGATCCCTCCCAATGTGTTATCCAATCTCATAAAACGTTTTAGAAAAAGGTTCAGCGTCATTATTCTCGCAAGGGAAAGGTGCTCGAGTATTGAAAACAGGGATGTCAATAATTTTGACCCCTATCTTTATTATTATTATTATTACTTGTTCAACAAATTCCATTTCCTTTAGCAATTGCATACAATATAACTTAGTATTTGGATTATTTATTTTATACAGTTTTTCTTGCTCATCTTTAAGAAGGCATTCCGGACCCCACTGTATAGACTAGCCTTGCATCTCAGCCTGCTCAGTTCTCTTCTGTTCCGCCCTAATGCTCTGGTGCTCAGCAATGACACCGCCATCAATCACATTGCCTCAGGATCCGCTGATTAGGAAAAATATACTATCTCAGGAGTGCAATGCTGTTAATGGGGCTCAAATCAGACCATTATCCACTTCATTAGAACATATGGCTTGAACACTGTCGGTTTTAACATTCAAATATTGCTGGGGCAAACTCCATCAACAAAGCTTTACACATCGAAACCAGTACACTACACAGGCTACACATTGACTGCACTAATAACCAATCACAGAAATGAGTTTTGAGCCATACACATAAACGTTATAACATTAGAGTTATGATCAGTTTATAGCTACTTCCCATATCTTTAGCTCTTATTGCATAAAAGACCACGGTAGTCGAGGATACTTTTATAGAGTAAACTAGCTAATAATCGGTCTGCAATATTGTGACACAGCGTTTGTCTGGCTGCCTGTTGCAAAGGGGCCCGGTTAACAATATGCTTAATCTATTGCAAAGTTCCAGTTCCATTACATATATTTATAACTAACCCCAATTCTACGTGTGGTTCCATGAGTATTACAGTCTGCCATCAAACATCAACGTTAAAACATGTAGCCTATAGGATATTATATATTATAGCTAGCCGATGCAGATGTTATTGCAGGTACAGCGAAATGCTAGCTCCAACAGTGCAGTAATACATAACAATACACTCATCCATATTACCAGTCAAAAGTTTGGACACACATACTTTTTATGTGTATAATTTTCTACATTGTAAAATAATAGTAAAGACATCTAAACTATGAAATAACACATATGGAATCATGTAGTAACCAAAAAAGTGTTAACCAGTGTTAACTATATTTCTTCAAAGAAGAAGATAGCCCTATTTGGTAAAAGACCAAGTCCATGTTATGGCAAGAAAAGCTCAATAAGCACAGAGAAAGGACAGTCCAACATTACTTTAAGACATGAAGGAAGGTCAATCCGGTAGATTTCAAGGACTTTTGAAAGTCTCTTCAAGTGCATGTGGACTGCCAAAAGAAAGGAAGGCCCAGAGTTACGTCTGCTGCTGAGGATACGTTAATTAGAGTTAAGTTCGTTAGAGTTAACAGCCTCAGAAATTGTAGAACAAATAAATGCTTAACAGAGTTCAAATAACAGACATCTCAATATCAACTGTTCAGAGGAGACCATGTGAATCAGGCATTAATGGTCAAATTGGTACAAAGAAACCACTACTAAATGAAACCAATAATAAGAAGAGACTTGCTTGGGCTAAGAAACACGAGCTATGGACATTAGACGTGGAAATCTGTGCTTTCGTCTGATAAGTCCAAATTTGAGATTTTTGATTCCAATCGCCGTGGCATTGTGAGACACAGAGTAGGTGAACGGATGATCTCCGATTGTGTGGTTCCCACCGTGAAGCATGGAGGAGGGGGTTTGATGGTGTGGGGGTGCTTTGCTGGTGTCACTGTCAGTGATTTATTTAGAATTCAAGGCACACTTAACCAGCATGGCTACCACAGCATTCTGCAGCGATACGCCATCCCATCTGGTTGGTGCTTAGTGGGAATTTCATTTGTTTTTCAAGAGGACAATGACCCAACACACCTCCAAGCTGTGTAAGGGCTATTTGACCAAGAAGGAGAGTGATGGAGTGCTGCATCAGATGGCCTGACCTCCACAATACACCTGACCTCAACCCAATTGAGATGGTTTTGGATGAGTTGGACCGCAGAGTGAAGGAAAAGCAGCCAAAAAGTGCTCAACATATGTTGGTACTCCTTCAATACTAGTTAGTTGAGAGAATGCCATGAGTGTAAGGACATATGCTGGAGCCAAGAAGCAAGTCCAGGAAGTGAACATTTAATGAAACACGGACATGAAACAGGCACTGGCCGGCTGAGGCGTGGGATCCTGACAATCCCGCTGGGTGCGGGAGCCTGACAATCCCGCTGAGGCGCGGGAGCCCGACGATCCCGCTGAGGCATGACATGGGATGGGCCCCTGCCAAGCCAAGAAACCCTCTCGAGTCAGCTAAGGAGTGGAAGCCCAACGAGCCAGCTGAGGCAGCCCCAGTTCCAATCAGTGATGACACCCAGACCCGTCACCAACAAAAAAATAAAAATAATAATTCCCTTCATATATTGCTGTCAGCATTCTGTAAGGACAGATGCTGGAGACGAGAAGCAAGTACAGGGAGTGAACATTTAATGAAACATAGACATGAAACAGAACACGGATAGCGTCTGGACAGGGGAAACGTAAACGACAATAATACTGACACGGGGAACCAACGGAGGAACAGACAGGTATACAGTAGATGGGTCAATCAACAAAGTGAAGGAGTCTCGGTGAGTCCAATGAGTACTGATGCGCATAATGATGGTGACAGGTGTGCTTAATGAAGGTCAGCCTGGTGCCCTCGAGCGCCAGAGAGGGAGAGCGGGAGCAGTTGTGACAAAGAGTTGTCATGAATGCAAAGGGTAGCTACTTTGAAGAATATAACATCTATTTGGGTTTGTTTAACACTATCATGCCCTGACCTTAGAGAGCATTGTTTATTCTTGATTTTGTTAGGTCAGGGTGTGACTTGGGTGGGCAAATCTCGTGACCACAAAGGAAGCACGAGAGGCAGCCCAATAAAATTATTTGGGGTGGCACACTGGGTGGTTGGTGGAGCCAGGTTTCAGACCAGAGCCAACTCCCCGTTTAAGGAGCATGTGACCGTTCAGGCACCATGTTACGCTGTGATACGCACTGTGTCTCCAGTGCGTATTCACAGCCCGGTGCGTTCTGTGCCAGCTCCTCGCACTTGCCATGCGAAAGTGAGGATACAGCCAGGACGGGTTGTGCCGGCTCAGCGCTCCTGGTCTCCAGTACGCCTCCTCGGTCCAGGATATCCTGCGCCGGCTCTACGCACTGTGTCGCCAGTGCATCCTATGCCAGCGGCCCGCACTTGCCGGACTAAAGTGAGCATCCAGCCAGGACGTGTTGTGCCAGCTCCATGCACCCGGCCTCCAGTGCGTGTCTCCAGCCTGGTACGTCCTGTGCCAGCTCCATGCACGAAGCCTCCAGTGGTGATCCATGGCCCGAAGCCTCCAGTGATGATCCATTCCACGAAGCCTCCAGTGATGATCCATGGCCCGGAGCCTCCAGTGATGATCCATGGCCCGGAGCCTCCAGTGATGATCCATGGCCCGGAGCCTCCAGTGATGATCCATGGCCCGGAGCCTCCAGTGATGATCCATGGCCAGAAGCCTCCAGAGACAATCCAAGGTCCGGAGCCTCCAGCGACGGTCGGCGGTCCAGAGCCTCCAGCGACGGTCGGCGGTCCAGAGCCTCCAGCGACGGTCGGCGGTCCAGAGCCTCCAGCGATGGTCGGCGGTCCAGAGCCTCCAGCGACGGTCGGCGGTCCAGAACTTCCTTAGACGGTTTCCGGTCCAGAGCTTCCTTAGATGGTTCCCAGTCCAGAGTCCGCAACGACGATCTATGGTCCCGAGTTCGCCGGCAACGATCTCCGCACCAGAGGTGCCACCAAAATGGGGGGAGCCTCAAGTGGAGCGCGGTCTGCGTCCAGCACCGGAGCCTCCAACGAGATGAGATGCCCACTCGGACCCTCCCCTACAGGTTCAGGTTTGTGTCTGGGGGTACTACTGTCATGCCCTGACCTTAAAGAGCCTTGTTTATTCTCTATTTGGTTAGGTCAGGGTGTGACTTGGTTGGGCAAATCTATGTTTCTATTTCTTTGTTGGCCTAGTATGGTTCACAATCAGAGATAGCTGTTTATCGTTGTCTCTGATTGGGGATCATACTTAAGCAGCCCTTTTTCCCACCTTAGATTGTGGGATCTTGTTTGCGTTCTGCTCTGCATATAGCTTCACGTTCGTTTTTGTATTTTGTTGGTTTTTCGGTGTCATTTAAATAACGCTGCACCTTGGTCCAATCCATCTTTAAACGGGCGTAACAAACACTCATTTGGTTACTACATGATTCCTTATGTGTTATTTGATAGTTTTGAAGTCGTCACTATTATTCTACAATGTAGAAAAAAAACCTTGAATTAGTAGGTGTGTCCAAACTTTTGACTGGTACTGTATATAATTGATTAGACTGTGAACAAGCACCACACGATGGATGCTTTCCATACTGTACGTTTTTACAAGTTAGGTGGAATCTACTGGGAGATTGTAAAAGCTAATAAAGCAAGTACACCACCAACTGCACAGATAATAACGGATGACTTAGTAAAGTGCATTCCCAGACTGGTGTTGTTCTACATGTGCTTCTCCCTTTGTTTATATTTATTCAATTTTTACATCCCTTCCACAGTGAAAGAGAAAGTATACCAATTTGTTTTTCTATGTGGTAATAAGAGGTTCTCATTCACTGAGGGGTATGAAGGCCACCAAATACACCAGAGAGGGAGACGCACACATATACAGTGAAAGAGCGAGAGGGAGAGCGACACAGGCACAAGCACAAAGACACACACACAAAGAGGGAGAGAGATAGAAGAGAGACACACACATACTGTACATCAGACAAAATATGTTTTTCTCCATCATCCGCCCAGACTGTATCTAGATTCTAACGCTTTTTGCTTACCTTGGACGAGGATGTGCACTGACGTCGTCCTCGGTCTGCTGCTCGTCTGCACCGCACAGATGTATGGGCCTTCATCTGTCATGTCCACGTCCTCAATCTTGATGGTGAACTCCTCCCGATTGAGTGTAACCAGGCTCACCCTGGGATCCACAGACCACTTATCCTCGCCGGCGTACAGTATACTCGACCGGTTGAGCCAGGCCGTGTGTGTGACGATGTCCCCCTGTGCGCACCTGTAGGACGAGAAAGAAGGAACATTGCCAAATCAAACACAAGGTGAAATACAAAACGGAAAAGTAACGCTTTGCATCAGGTGAGAGACCACAGCAGACCCCATTTGTGATGTCACAGCTTTCCTCCTATGGCATTCGTCACTTCTGTTCCAGTGATGTTCCAGTGATGAGAGTGAGGGTGGGACAGTGTCCAGGGGGGCTGTTGTGTCATGAAGGAAGTTATATGCTTGTGTATACTCGATATCGAGTGTCGATGGCGGTCATAGCAAATGACCACAGTGCTTGTGATGCCTCTGTGCACGGATTTCTCTAGGATATCTAAGAGAATCCGACCTTTGTTGCTTTAGAAATGTGTACTGCATTTGGTGCATTCAACCATCTTCTGTGAGATACAGTAAATGTCATTATCCTTTTCATCATAGTCGGATGAACCTTAACCCATGTTCAGCTAAGTTTTTGGAGGTGCTGGTCCAGGGGTTATCCATGTCAAGTGTTTGACAAATCATTAATATCTGTCAATAGGTTACTATATTGATTATGTTAACTATGCTAAATCATATGCAATTACAGTAGGAGCTAATGGAATTTTCATCATACTCTCTTTGTGGAACGCCTGGATAACCTCAGGTTTACTGTTATATGATGTCTCGACTTGGAGGTCACACAAGAAGACTTACAACGTGGGTAGTGCAGGTGTGTTACGTGTGATTGTGTATGCATCTCTGCCCATGCAACTCCAATTAATGGAAAGCTGAGAACTTCCTTAGGCACTTTGCTGGAAGAGATCCAACAGAACACACTAACTTCTTTGGCTGATTGGCATATCTGGTCGGTCAACTTCCTTGTCCTTCAATCACGCCATTCCTCCGAAATGGGAAAAGCATAGGCATAGTGGCGGTCAGTGCCGTTTATGATGAGGGAGGACAAAACATTTTTTCACAAGCTTCGCCTTTTTTCTATTACAGCATATTGGATGACTGTCATTCATATTCCATTCACCCAGTTCATTGTAACATTGATAGGTTTAGGCTACTAAATGATACTCAAATCTTCCCTATACCCATCGTGAGATTGCTACAACCTAGCCTATGATGAAAGTTTACAACATAGGTGCACATAGGTCAAGATACAATGTTGAGGTGACAGACAGTGACACATTAAATACAGCCTTGCACACTCTTGCCTGCATCTAGCTGATCTAGGATGTAATCATTAGTCCAACAGTTTTTAAGAAACTATTTTCAACAGAATCGGCAGAATGAATACAGCCCTGACCACACATAAACACAGTTCACTTTCATAGCAGCCACATTGTATTCCTTCCCTCACCTTTTCACTTCATTTGTGGACTTCAATGCACAACACATCTGTATGTGACCAGGCGAGAAAACCTTTCCAAGCCAAACCATGTCATAACCGCTACACACGGCCTACATTGTTGTTCCCATATTAGCTAAAGTAACGTTCCTTGTCAACATAGCTAATATAACTAATGTATTAGTACACCAGCTACAATCATGCAGTAAAGTTACAGTGTATAGTCAGTAAGCAGTTTAGCGTTTACACCGTTGGGCCCCGGTGGCAATAAATGAATAAAACCAAAAGCTTATATTGACTTAGAAGAGTTCCAGTGTTGTGTTGGATAGTCATAGCCAGCTAGCTAACATGACATCCCTCTGTTTGAGACAGGTAGTTGAGTAGGTTAAACTATCCATCTACATTTTCTAGCTAAGTGAAACTGAAAGTGGAAAAAAATGACAAAAATGTCAATCAGTCTCACTCTTGCTTCTCCTTCATTTTTGAAGACATTATTTTGTTGAAAACTGTTCAACTATTGTCCTCCTCTCTCTATGAGTCAACTACTTACCATATTTTATGTACTGCAGTGCTAGCTATCTGTAGCTTATACTTTCAGTTCTAGATTCATTCTCTGATCCTTTGATTTTTTTGGACAACATGTCAGTTCATGCTGCAAGAGCTCTGATAACTGTCATGACTTGGGCCTGATGGGGAGGTTTATGACCCCCATAAATACCTTTCCCCTTTTTCCTCTTTCTACTCTACCGATGTGACTATTGATAATCCCTTTGTTAACATGGAGAGTCTGGTCATCAAAAGCCTCATGAAGATGGATTACTGGGCTGAACACGCTAACAACAAGTGACTATTTGGACATAAATGATGGAACTTTATGGAACAAATCAGTCATTTTTTGTCGAACTGGGATTCCTGTGAGTGCCTTCTGATTAAGATCATCAAAGGTAAGTGAATATTTATGGTGTTGATTCCAAAATGGCGGCTATTTTGGGTTCTGAGCGCCATTCTCAGATGATGCTTTTTCCGTAAAGTTTTTTAAAAAGCATTGTGTTGCATTAAGGAGAAGTATATCTTTAATTCTGTGAATAACACTAGTATCTTTTATCAATGTTTATTAATAGTATTTCTGCAAAATCACCGGATGTTTTCTTGGAGACTTTCAATGCTGCAGACATTTTTGGCACCCTTCCCCAGATCTGTACCTCGACCCAATCCTGTCTCTGAGCTCTACGGACTATTGGTTCGACCTCTGCCATGCACTGTCAACTGTGGGACATTATATAGACAGGGGTGTGCCTTTTTCAAATCATGTCCAATCCATTGAATTTACCACAGGTGAACTCCAATCAAGTTGTGGAAACATTTTAAGGGTGATCAGTGGAAGCAGGATGGACCTGAGCTCAATTTTGCGTTTCATAGCAAAGGTTCTGAATACTTATGTAAATAAGGTATGTTTTTTTTTTTTTTAACATTTGCTAAACAATCTAAACACCTGCTTTCACTTTGTTATTATAGGTTATTGTGTGTTGATTAATTAACATTTTTATTTAATACATTTTAGAATAAGGCTGTAATGTAACAAAATGTGGAAAAAGTAATTGGGTCTGAATACTTTCAGAATGCGCTGTAGGTAACAGTACAGTGAAGTAAATCCATATGAAGTAGCTAAGTTTATATATAGCTCAGTAAGAAAATCACTGTTTTACCAGTAGTAGCTAATGCTACTGCACCGCTGCCGATGACGTGGAAGTCGATTAAGGCAGCTCCCGCATCTCTCTGAGGGGTTGGGTTAAATGCGGAAGACACTATTCGGTTGAATGCATTTAGTTGTCCAACCTACTTGGTATCTATCCCTTTCCCTTTTATGTTACCAAACACAAAGCTGACACCAAACATATTTAATCATCACTGAAGTTTTTCCAGAAGAATGCAGTGTCTACAATCATTTGAGTAGCTTATTGTGATGGTAGGCCTATGCCACTGTAAATAACATCCCAACTCACACATGCCCAGAAAACTGACAGAGGATTATCTCACCAAAAATGCAAGTCAGGTCACTGTCTATGATTGTTCTAGGCTGCTAAAATCCCTATGCCACCTAGGTGAAGTAGAGTCAGGACTACAACAAGGCTGGACAGTCATGGGTGGCATGACCCAGGTGTTGATGTACATAGTGGGTAGGAACCTGACAGCACTGTCTTGACTGTATACAGACAGAGAGAATAGCTGCCTGATTCTCAGTTCTCTGGGCTAAACTAAAAACAGTGAAATGGTAATATAGGACTGGATCCATGACAGACATAATGACAATTCAACAACCTACCTATCTGTTTCATGTGCCATACAGGACTGAGGACTCCCGGGCTATGGGATGCAGACCAAGGGCAGAGGATGGCCAAGCAGCAATATTGTAATATTGAAATAAAGTGAGGATGTGGATTGAATGGGTCAATGTTTTGTTCTGTTTATCATTCAATACCTGTTCTGATAATGTTAACATAACCAACTACAGTTACAAGCTGAGCAAACAATGGAAAATAAATCACATGTTCATTATAGTCTACTCCTACGCTCAGGACCGATCACACATTGACTACTGAAGGTTCCCATTATTGCAATTAAGTTTGAGTGGGGCCACATAGACATTTAAATTGCTATTGGGGTCCTCATGAGCACCACTGAAATTAGAACCATGTCTGTGCTCTAACAAGCCACCACTTCCTCCTCTCTTGGCTATAACCTGTGTTGTGGTTGAGGTCCACCTAAAGCGAGACCGAGTCAAGACCAAGATCGGAGGGGGGACAAGGGGTCCGAGACCTAGTCAAGAATGAGACCAGAAAAATGCCAGTCCAATTCAAGACCATGATTGTAATTTAGTAAAATCACCAACATCATAAGAGTTCAAAATGTCAAGTATTTCTGTGTTTACATTTCAGAACAACATATGGATTCTATAGACATTTAGAATAGTGAAAAAATGCATGCTGAGAGAAAATAGAGCCACTCTACAAATGATTAATAACTCAAAAGCAGTGGGAAACAATGGTCCTTCTACACCTTCAGAGGAGGGCTAAGGATTGATCAAATTATTATTATAATAATTATAATTATATTTTCAATGATCTCATTTAATCTCTTTAGATTTAGTTGGAAAGGGTTAACACTGAAGATAAATAAATATCCAATCAGGATTTTTATTTGCTGTTCTCTGGGGGGATACATCTAGTTAGCTAAATCAACCATTGTCTAGGCCATCAGAAGCTAGATAAAAGCATCTGCCATTCAACTGTATTAGGGCAACGTTTTGGAGTGACAGTGGAATCAACCAATGACATTTTGGCTTGATGGATGGAGCCGTTTTTACAAAAATGTATGAAAATATCTCCCTTTTTGAAGGCCAACAGGTCACAACGCAATAGCGTTGTTTTCCCACGCTGTTGTCGACTAGTTTGCAGTGGCTGCAACAGGTCTTATCAAAGCGGATGTTGTTGCTAATTTGTTAGCTTTTCCCTTTTCAAGATTAACTTTCAACAAGAAGTTAAGTTTCAAATGATCATCAAATCAAATCTAATTTTATTTGTCACATACACATGGTTAGCAGATGTTAAATGCGAGTGTAGCGAAATGCTTGTGCTTCTAGTTCCGACAATGCAGTGATAACCAACAAGTAATCTAACGAACAATTCCAAAACTACTGTCTTATACACAGTGTAAGGGGATAAGGAATATGTACATAAGGATATATGAATGAGTGATGGTACAGAGCAGCATACAGTAGATGGTATCGAGTACAGTATATACATATGAGATGAGTGTGTAGACAAAGTAAACAAAGTGGCATAGTTAAAGTGGCTAGTGATACATGTATTACATAAGGATGCAGTCGATGATGTAGAGTACAGTATATACATATGCATATGAGATGAATAATGTAGGGTAAGTAACATTACCCTACATTATTACCCTACATAGCTGCTGAGTGGAGCTGTGCTTTTAATTGCAGCACGCTTGCTGTTGTACAAATCAAATCCAATTGTATTTGTCACATGCGCCGAATACAACAGGTGTAGGTAGACCTTATCGTGAAATGAATACTTACAAGCCCTTAACCAACAATGCAGTTCAAGAAGTAGGGTTAAGAGAATATTTACTAAATAAACTCAATTTAAAAAATGTAATAAAAAGTGTCACAATAAAATAACATTAACAAGGCTAGTTACTGGGTCAATGTGCAGGGCTACAGGTTAATACAGGTAATTTGTATATGTACGTGGGGTAAATTGCATAGATAATAAGCAGCAAGTCAATGTAAATAGTCCAGGTGGCCATTTGATTAATTGTTCAGCATTATTATGGCTTGGGGTTAGAATCTTTAAGGCGTTAAGGAGCCGTTTGGATCTAGACATGGAGCTCCGGGAACCGCTTGCTGTGCGGTAGCAGAGAGAACAGTCTATGACTTGGGTGACTGGAGTCTTTGACCATTTTTGGGGCTTTCCTCTGACACCCCCTAGTATGTAGGTCCTGGATGGCAGGAAGCTTGGCCCCAGTGATGTACTGGGCCATACGCACCATCCTCTGTAGCGCCTTACAGTCGGATGCCGAGCAGTTGCCATACCAGGTGGTGATACAACCGGTCAAGATGCTCTCAATGGTGCAGCTGTAAGCTATTTCTTTTAAAATACATATGTGTGTTAAACATGGTTGCAATTAAAGTGGAATTGACAGCATTTTAGCAACATGAAATCTGTTAATGTACACGCCCAGGAAGAATATGACATGTTTTAAACATTTTCAGACAAGCAACCACTTGGATATGGTCATTTGCATGTTTTCATAAATTCTTAGAGTGTTTGGGAATTATGAATACTAAAGCATTTGTGAAAATTCTATAGAATATAGAGAGGGAAAGCGGTCGTGCAGTAAATTAAACCGAGTATAGCCAATCACCGCTACAGTAGGCCTTTATACAAACAAGCCATTTTCCACACGTGCCTGCCATCATTCATTTTGAACTGGAATGTGTGTTTACAGGCAGTTGCAAGAGCACGACTTTAGATCATTAGAACGCATTCGCCAAAAGCCACAAAATACACCTGAATGGATTCCTGATCAAACAACCATGAAAAGGTAGTCCCGCTCTCCCTCAGTTATGCACAGCTACAACAACAAGATCAACAACTAATGCTAGGCACAGCAAGATGAGCTTGGTCCCGTGTAGCTCAGTTGGTAGAGAATGGTGCTTGTAACACCAGAGTTGTGGGTTTGATTCCCACAGGGGACAAGAATGAAAAAAGTCTCAAAATGTATTCACTACTCTACTATAAGTTGCTCTGGATAAGAGTGTCTGCTAAAAGACTCAAAAGTAAATTAATAGAAATCTAACGAAGGAACATTAAATAAAACCTCTTCCACTTTTTTTAGCTAGGTGGCCGTCAAAATTGCACTGATAAATGATGGGGAATGGTAGCCTCCTAGTCCTCCTTCAGCTTTCCTGCCAATGCATGCTCCTCCCAAGCTAACTAGCTACTTCCAGACACAAATGAGAGAACACCTCACTCTGACCATTTTAATCACCGTAGCAGAGCTGGTTAGGCTGTTTACATGTTATCTAGAGCGTTCTTGACTAACTTACTTTTTTTTTGCCTATGTTTACTGACACCGGTCATATTCAGCAGGTGTTGCGCGTTCGTAAATTCTTCAGTTGGTCTGCGTTCTGGCACACTCAGACGAAAGTGCTCTGAAATCTGAGTAGACAACCAGAGTGAATTTGCGAATGCAAGAGATATGCTAACTGGATAACTGTCGTTCAAGTTCTTTCAAGCTAACCAAATAACACCTTTATCCCTAGCTGTGTATAGCCACCAAAAAAGTTATGAGAGGAAAAAGTCAGCCACTCACCCTAGCTAACGTCAGGCTCTGTGTTTTTAGCCTGTTACATAAATATATACGCTAGCCTATTAGCCACATTATGAATGACTTGTGATCATTGTCCTTGCTAGTTGGATTGTATTGACATTCCCTGGCTTACATTCATCAGTTTTTGCCCAGAATATTGAATCATTGAAACTGAAACAATGCATCCCGAATGGTGGTAGCAAAAAACATACCAGCTGTGATTTACAACCTGTTAGCAACATTTTTGGGACTGCCAAGAAATGCATTGGGGAATTATATTAGTGATGCATTGAACTGCATTCATCTATTGTGCCAACAATTCTTTAGTGTACGACATGGAACATTGAGTCAAATAGAACCTATTTTAAAACCTCTTAGATTGGTTTCGTAGCATAAATTGGGAATTTGATATGTTTGACTGATATTATGATTGTCTGTTTGTTTCCTATCTGCAAAGTAGTTCAACTCTGTCAGTTTCACTTTAAACTTTAGGTCACCGGTTATGTTGTATGCTAAACTTTACATATTTTTTTTGCAATGGGAATTAATAGTTGTACATGTCGATTGGGAAATGCTTAATGGTTGTATTTTTGAATTATTATGATTGGGACCGACTGGCTTATTATGTCCGAGTTCATTGATTGTTTATCCTTTACATCGTGCTGTGTGTGACTGGTGTCTTTCTATCGACCCTATGCAGGGGTGCCTGAAGAAGTGGGTATACTCTAATTTTGCCAAAAAGTTCTCAAACGGCCTGCCCAGTGAAGGAAAGGCATCCTGTATGAAAAATCCTGTTTTTCTATAGATTTTTCAGACTTTCACTCTCAAAATCACTTTATTTTTTCATAGAAAAGGACAAAAATGTGATGGTTTAAGTCCACAACAATGCTTAAACCACATCGATCTGATTAGGTGGGCCTGTCAGGGCCTGGCTGCCCAGTGGGTGGACCTGTGTCCACCCAGGCCCATCCATGTCTACACCTCTATGGCAAGCAGGTTATGATGACAATTGCGCATCATAAATAGCAGTAGGTAGTCTAGTGGTTAGAGCGTTGGGCTAGTAATTGAAAGGATGCTGGATTGAATCCCTCAGCTGACAAGGTAAAAATCTTTCATTCTCCCCCAGAGCAAGGCAGTTAACCCACTGATCCCCGGGCACTGAAGATGTGGATGTCGATTATGGCAGCCCCTGCACCTCTCTGATTCAGAGGGGTTGGGTTAAATGCAGAAGACACATTTCAGTTGAATGCATTCAGTTGTACAACTGACCATGTATCCCCTTTTACTAACCAACAATTCTGACTAAACGTTTTCAATACCAGGTTTGCATACCCATTGTTGATATCATAAGATGAAACGTCTTTCCTACCCTACCGGCTACCGATGTCATTCTTCTGTGAGATGCTCCATGCCAAAACCTGTTGAGAGCTGCACACTCTTGCTGCCTGCAGATGATATGCCGGTGAATCTAGGCTATTTCACATGCTTTGCGATTGTATAGGCTACTTTGTGCATGATTTCTCTATTGTACTACATAATTGATAAGTCGTATACCTCCACTACACCACTTTGATACGCATCAGTAGGTATTAAGAAGTGAGTATATGCAATACCCACTGAAAAAAAGTGGATATACGGTTTATACCTGCTTATACCCTCCACTACACCACTGGTCCCTTTTTGTTTGAGAAAAAGTGCACTCTCCTACATGAGTGCGCTGGTATTACATTTGCTGTCCTTTCAGAATCACAAACCTGTCACACACTGAAGGCCTATCAGGTCTTCACTGCACAAACATGTCTATGATAGATATAAAGCTTGTTAAGATAATAATGTTTCAAGAAAGGAGTGTCGAAATTTGGCCTGGCAAAGCGGTTTTATGCGCTGACTGAATGGAAGCTGATTATTCAGAGTTTTTTACTCTGCTGGTCTCGGGAGGAAATTGCTGTCTGAGACTGAGTCAAGACAGAGTACAAAGGTATCCAACACAGAAACAAGGCCGAGGCACTCAATATGTGAGACCGGTCTGGAGTGCTATAACCTATATAATATACCAGGTGGTTCAAGTCCTGAATGCTAATAAGACACATACAGTAGAATTACATGATGTATACATTGTCAGATGTTTATTGATAGGCATGATTTATGAATTGACTAAGTGACAGACTTATTTTAACCGACTCATCAAATCAATGTGAAAGAAGTTGGGATATTGTATTAGTAACTAGATAGCTTTATTGGTCCAGGGAGTAGGTTAGCTAGCCTCTAGCTTCGCCGGTAAAACCGTAATGCTCCGTAGCATTAGCAAAGCAACCCTGGCCGTGGCTTTTTGCTGTGTTTACAATTTGCGGAGTCTGGGCTGTGCCATAGAAGATATGGGCTGTCCACACAGAAGGTGGAGATGTGCATGCCTGATAAATCAATATTTATAAGGAGCCATAACTCAGTGTTCGGAGGGTTGAACTTAACCGCACTAGGACAGGAATTAAGAAGAAATAGTGATGGCAACTTCCTCTGGAGGGGTACTTTAACATAATCCACAGACTACCACCTCTTTGACAGGAAGTTTAATAATTCATCTAACGCTATTTCAAGGTAGAGAGCCATTGACAACAACACATTATATAAAACATCTCCTAATTCTTCATTATGAAATTTAAATGATCTTGATGAATCCCTGACCCAGTTGCCAGTTGATGGCATAATGGTGTCTCCTGCAATATTTACGCTGTTGGACTACTTTCTTTCACAAAGGGTAACCTCCAAAATCACCTGGGAGCAGGCTGAGGTGTAGCTGATTTTGCCTTTTTGGACTGCCAGTCAAGGGCACGGGAACTGGGTAGAGCGCTGGTCATGCATTTTAATGGGCGGGTGTTAAAAGTGTGAAGATCATTTGTTTCCCCGTGGGATGTTATTTTATGATATACTGTGGGCTATCCTTACATGGAAACATTAAAATATATATTTTTATGTTCTCCAAGTATGACACTATTTTTGTCTTCTTGCTCTGAAGTGCACCACAGTGAATCAAGAATTAATCCTGGGACCTGGCTACTGTGACAAATGTGTCCCATGGTGAACGTAACCACAAAGCCTCAACAAGGATTTGTTACCAGTAATACCTAAAGGAGATGCATTGCGAGGTGCAAAAAGTACAAGGTTGTCGAGAGAGACACATGGTGCATTAGCAACTCTCCCAGGACCTTCTGGTTCGACTCAAAATAGAAATGATGTCACCAGAGTTAACTATTTACTTAATATTCAGCCCCTTCTGTCTCAGTTTTTCAGAATTGCAAAATGCTCAAAGTGCCATAGTTAGGATTTTATTTATGACTCCAGAAACCTTACAGAAGATAAAACGGAACAGAGCACAGCAGGAGATTGGAGAACCCTACTGGAGACCTCTAAATGTAAAGATAACTCAACAGAATGTTGAGAGACACTGGGGGAGAAGTAATAGGAAAGTCAGAGATATTTGTTAAGAATTTGTAATTGACAAGGTGATATGAGGATGATAAAATAGACATAGCATGAGGAAGATGTCCCCTTATGTTGTAGCACTTACTTGGGTCTCTGAGATTGCAAAGCCGCCTGTTGAGAACAAACAATATCTCTCTCAGGTTGCATGTTATTGATTATATGGTAAAATTATTCTCGACTTGCAAAAAGCCCTCGCCTGCTATGGGGTGCTGTTAAGCCAGAGCCCTGCTTTTCAAACCATGTGCTATGCAAGGTCATCATAGAGTACACTGTGTTCAACCTCCACACCAAATCCCCATAATGCCTACAAATAAAGAAAGAAAAATAAATATTTTATCCTGCATTATTCCCTCAACACCGGCGCACAGACTGCAAACCAATTTAATCCTGAAAAAGTGTTGACCCTTTCAGCGCCATGAAAGGGATCCAACTACAGCACAGGAGGAAGTGAAAAGGAAGCAGTGAAATAAACAACTTCTTGCCTTTTCCTTGGTGCACTGTGCATATAATTAAAAATGCATGCCATTTCTCTTCCCCACAATTAGAGGTTTCTAGTGTACTTTGTTCAGTGCGAGCTTCAATGGAGTTGGTTAATGTTTAATGCAGTGTCATCATTGGCGAGTTCATAGGGAATACAACAATTTATGTTTTAAGTACTACAAAAGATTAATTTTGTATGGTTGACATTTATTAAACAGTATGGATGGCTCTGCAAAGAGTCTGCATGCAATTGTAAAACTAATACTGTTCAAATACAAAAACTAGGAAGGTAAATATTGGTTTCCTGTGACATACATATTTTATATATTTGGGTGTTGGTTGGTCTTGCTGTTTTTTATGCATTTTGGAATATCCACAGGAAGTTAATGGAAGGGCTATGTACTGGAGAATATCAAACAAAATGTGGTGCTAAACTAAGCTTATTAGTCAGAGGGTTTCTCATGAATTTGAAGGAGGAGACTGTCTGGGGATGTATTGCCATTGCCTGTAAACATCAGACATTGCAGAGACGCACAGCTTGCGGGTCATTGCAGATCAGGGGAGAGGCATTGATTTGACCAGCGTATTCTATTAAGCTATTTTAAATCACAGATTTACGTCTTTGATCAACCAATATCAGTTCGAGGTCATCTTCTATGAAGATAACTTGATGCCAATAGTATTGAGTTGAAATTATTCATATCTGTAACCAAACAAATACAAACTGAAAGCAAAAGGAAATAAATGTGCCTTCTCAGATCAACAACTACAGCAAATATTGGAAGGACAAATAGAGTCGTAAGCAACAACAAAAAAACATGATTCAAACAAGCATTCAGAGGAAGGGAGAGCTTTCATTGATCACTCAATCTTGGAGGGAATAAACAAAAATAAACAATAATCAACAACAAACACAAATGTCTCCCATCAATGATATCCCTATAAATAGTATCATCCCATGACAAAAGAAGACAAGAGACACAAACACACGTGCTTCCTTTTTTCGAGAGTACCACAACAAGGTGAAGTGAAGCTAAATGAGACGATATCAACAGTCCATTAACTCAGGTACCATCTCTGAATAAGAATGGTACCCCCTTTCCTAACCCCATTATATTTGAATCAGTAGCTGTCACTTAAATTTCACACTATCGCTTGTCATTTGAACTTCACTGCATGACAAATGTGAGGTCATGATCATTTGAGGGGTCTGTATTAATGAATTAAAGTTGCATAATAAGCTTTGACACAACCTGTTCTTACGTGTTTAGTCCATCTGCACGTAAAAGCATAGCATATAAAGGCAAAGGATACCCTGTGTTATTTCACATCAGTTGGCAAACATTGAGGAATGTTGCTGATAGAAATGTTATCAATAGAACTGATATGATTCCTTAGTCTACATGCCAGAGGCTGCATTTAGACAAGCGCCCAATTTGACCAATGTGATTGGTCAAAAGACTCAATTAGTGGAAAAAATATCAGATTTGTTCTACTTAACATATTTCTAACAGAATGGTCCAACACATTGTGCCCTGCTGAACATGCCCCCAGCACTATGTAAATTCAACATCATAGATGTGTTTTTGTTGTATGAAAAGTGCATTTTAAGAGTCTCTGTTGCAAGTAAAGTAAAAAAAAAAAGATTGTTTATTCAACCTTGAAATGATGCACCCTGAAATAGATTTTGTTGGCAGAGTTTATGTCGAGGTGGAACTTTAGTTCTCAAGTAGAAAAGGTCGCTAATGTAATTGAAATGCACTTTAAAGGAATGACAAGATCGTCATGGTCAATCCTGTATGATTTGTTGGTGTACCAACACAAATGGGTATCTGTCGGCGTTAGCGCTCCAAGGTAACAGCTAAGAGGAATAACTACATACTGTACCTCAAACAAACAAACACACATCGTGCTTTCGGTGATATAAACTAACCCTGAAAGGGAGTTGAGAATGTTTTTACCACAGTGCATGTTAATCCATTAGCCTTAGAGAAAGTGCCTATATGTGCAGTGTGTTTTCTTGTCTTACAGTTACCTTCTGCAGGACACTTGTGTGTACAATAAACTACTAGTTTAGTGACACTTATACAGGTGTCTCTCATACACAGCTAAGGACATTCCATAAACCTGATAATGAACAGAAAGGAGTCCATAGTGTTGAATAGTTGAGGTCATTTAAAACATAATAAGAGATTCACTATATAATGCGAGCCTCGCTATTTATTCTGTTTTGTGTGGACATACCTGAGATTGAACATATAAGTCAATTACATGGCATGTGTGGTAAAATGGCATTTCCTGGGAAACGACTTTAGAATCAGCATCAGTGGATACAGTAAGCTGATTTGGAAAATATGTTTTTACAACAAACAGCCTTGATTGTTTTGCGACAAAGTTATATATTTATTTTTGCTTGGCTTAGATTGATTAAGCATCCACGCACCCAGGAGAAATAAACAGCTGTAATGTAGAACTCCTGGATAACTTCCAGTAGGGCTGGTAGATAGATCAAATTCATTTGAATGTATGTTTTTGCGCGATATTCCAAATGCCTGTATCACAAGAATCAAGGTTTTGTTATTTTTCGTTTTTATGAGCGTTTATGTCCGCTTGTTCTCATGTTGTATTTTTGGTCTCCTCTCCTTCGCTCCTCTGGGCTGTGTGCACATTCCCAATTTACACCAGAGATCTGTATGTAATGATGAGCTTTACGTCGCTCTGCACAAACAATGGGAGTCGTTGTGCTAAAGGCGGGAAGGCACGTGACAAGTTTAGGTCCAAAATAAGCCCATTGAAACAAATTGTCCTTATTTTGGATAGATATTAGCGCTTCTCCTCTTCCTCTATGGTTTACACACACACACACACACACACACACACACACACACACACACACACACACACACACACACACACACACACACACACACACACACACACACACACACACACACACACACACACACACACACACACACACACACACACACACACACACACACACACACACACACACACACACACACACCAAGCTCCTTCCCCTGCCTCTATGCCAACAGTTTCAACTCGCTATTTTCATTTGAGGTTTGGTCCAAAATAATCAGTAGTATGGACAACAAAACACACTAAGACATTAATTTACTGTAATAGAGAAGTTACATTTTCAAACGATACCATTTTTATATCTCTAGTATCAATGAACATTGATTCTGGAATGCTCAGTTTGTCAAAATAACATTATGGGTCTTATGGTTGTGGAAGGCTTATATTTAGCCTAGTAATAACTTCACAAGCCCTGAATTCATTCGATTTTGCTGTCTGTTTGAAAAACATTGTATTTGACCTTTAATTGAACTAAAACACTTATTTATATATATTGTGAATCGCCTATAAGTTTGAAAAAAATATATGTTATGATTTTTAGGCCATAATGCACAGCCCTAACTTCCAGGCGACATTACTCTTTGGAATAGTCGTCCCCGCAACTGCTATTATCTACTGTTTCACCATTGATAATGAATCGGTATCTGTTTTGTCAGGTCAATTTCACAAAATGATTTAGCATAGCGTAGCATTTAGGATAGCATAGTACATAATGTCAAATAGAGACTTTTGTTTCATGAAATCAAGTTGGACCCATTGTTGTTTTAATTATTTAGTGAGGGCAGAAAAGCGCTCTCTCACACACAATGTTCATGTGTGTGTCTGTGCACTGTAAATCTGCCCTAAGCAAACAGTTGACTCTGCGAAACATGGTGACTGAATGATTGCTGAGTATATGGGGGATTTGGTAATAACAAGGTGAGAAGTGGCCATGAACCATTTCATGGGGGGCAATGCACACATTCGATTGAGGATACAGTTCTCTATAATGGTCCTGCAATTATCAGGTAGGTGACCATTATTAGGCAATATTAAATTGTTCTTAGAGTTTTTTTTACATAACTGAATCCTTTAACTGTGAACTCTAGAAACAAACACTACAGTTCAGAAATGTGTTTTTAGACAACAAATAAAATAACATCCTACCGCTATAATTAGTTTTTCTTTATCATTCTAATTCTAAAACATATATAAACAACTATGTTCTGATTGCATAGTGGGCTCAGTTAAGATGAGAGAGATAGAGAGAGTGGGAGCGAGAGAGAAAGGCAAGCGAGAGAGAAAGGCAGCGAGAGTGGGAGCGAGAGAGAAAGGCAAGAGAGGGAGGGAGAGAGAAAGGCAGAGGAGGAGAGAACGAGAGAGAGAGAGAGAGAGAAAGCAGAGAGGGAGGGGAGAGAGAGAGAGATACTTTCCACCGAGACACCCCAGCCCAGCTCTGTTCAGTCAGTCAGAGTTCATTGATTCTATTCCCTTTAACCACACTGGTGAACCAGCCCCACATGGCTTCTGCCTCCATAGTTACTATGGTGATCACTTCGTTTCTCTGGATGCCTGGCGAGGTGGATGAGCTGATGTGCCGGCTGGATCCATAGCCCTGAGCCTCCAACCCCAACCCCAAACACACACAGACACACTAACTCGCTATCACAAATGATCGTGAAATAGACACAAATTACTTGTGCGAAATCTGTGACACACACGCGCACACACACACACACACACACACACACACACACACACACACACACACACACACACACACACACACACACACACACACACACACACACACACACACACACACACACACGCACGCACGCACGCACGCACGCACAGGCAGGCAGGCAGGCAGGCAGGCAGGCAGGCAGGCAGGCAGGCAGGCAGGCAGGCAGGCAGGCAGGCAGGCAGGCAGGCAGGCAGGCAGGCAGGCAGGCAGGCAGGCAGGCAGGCAAAAGAGTGGGTCGGGCCCTCATTTAAAACATTGGGGGACTTCACATGTCCGCATGCAGTACGATTCACTAGTGATCTTTTCAGGCCATATTTGAAACAGCCTTGCCATTGCCAGTGCAAATTGCCTAAAAGGAATGAAGGTGGCATGAGTGTAAAAACTGATTTGTTCATCGGTTCATTTCTTACATAGAACCACAAGCTGCAATTAGCAAGCACAGCTAAAGCTGTAATGCTACTGTGTAATAACACTGGGATTTCCCATGTGTTCCGAGATGAATGCACTATACTGCATCTCTGGTTTTATATCCGCTCCTAGCTGAGGTCACCGGCGGGTCATATAGGCTGGGTTGACTTGCTTGCTTTGGGCCTCGTGGGGGCACTTAAATGTGATGACGGTACACTTGTTTGGGGAATAGGAGATTTGTCTGTAGCTGGCTTCACTGGGTGAAAGCAATTGACACTGTGGAAAAGAAAACAGGAAAGAAAGGAAAGAAAACATCCACCCACACATGTTTTCATGTCCCAAATTAACACATCAAAACAGTTAGCTTGTGCACACACACACACCATCCAACCAACCACGTACACACACACACACACACAGTAAACCATTGGGATGGGCTGATGGGCTCCGTTCTCCCAGCGTGTGGGGGGGTGTATGAACCTTCGGTTAATTGAGCTGGACACAAAACCCAGCCAAGAATCCAGCACCCACATGAATCATATTAACTCTCTCGCAGCTCCCCACACACAGAGGCCAGACCACTGGGGCGCTAGCTTCTGCACGCCTGTACAAATGTTTAACACAGGACCAGGGTAAATACAATAACTCAAGGCATCAGAGACAAGGGAGGCCCTTGTTTCCCTTTTCCCAACGAATAACAATAACTAATTCAATGTACAGTATTAGTGCAACAAAGGTGTGTAAAAGTCAGACATTTTTAAGGCGCACAACAAAGCGCCTGGGCAAAAGTTGTCGTTTTTTTCTAGACTTTCAAAGCCATTTATATGTCTGAATAAACTCCCAGCACTTAAGTTAGTAAGAAAGAGGACATGAAGGTGCAATACAGACAAACGTTACCTTGAACTAGCAACTCGCTTTGATGGCTAAAAGCAGACAATTTTCAACAACAAAAACATTAGAATGTACTGAAATGTGAGATATGTGTAGTTGTATGAATCTAAAAAGGAATGCCAATAGTTGACATGTAGAGGCAGTGACATAATGGTATTCATAATTGTTGATTAAATGGTTTCTCAGGGACGTTGAATATACCCCCAAAATATGTTTTTTGTCAGATACAAGTTTTCATGAAGATACTGTAGACATACTGAGTGCTCCGACAGTGAATAGGGGAATACATACTGTAGACACGGCTGCCTCATTCATTTAATTCTAGGAATCAAATGAGACGAATACAATTAAGTTCATACGTAGCCCTATCGTCCACGCTTTACAGCTCCTCCATTTTCTCTTTAGCAGCATAACATGTCAGTACATGTGTTTATACTGGACCAAACTAGTAATTGTGTTATAATTACATCCACGGCAAGCATGAAAGTCCCCTTGTTTCCACCTAACCAAGGGGAAGGTACAAATAATCGGAGAGGGAGGGAATAATTATTGCACAATTAATGGACAATTAAAGTACTCGGTTGGATTTGCCAGGGCCTAAAAATGAAGTGTGACAGACCAACTGCTCGTAGCATGCTACATTCGGATTATCTCCCAGTTGAAAATCACCTTGTCTTCTCGAGGAACAGACACACACACAAATGAAGGTGCACTTTGCAAAAAATACCCATTAGGCTTCTCTAAAGTCACAGCGTCCGGGGTGGAATGGAGGTGGCGCAGCGGCACGTGACGCTTGGTGGCTGGCTTGGCGCTTTGCAGCATCACACCTTTTTAAAAAACACCACAAAATGCTCCAGTGATCCAGGTCACCCATCAGGGACAACAGCCGATTATGATTCAGCTCAATTAGCCATTGCCTATATTTTGTACTTTGGCATTCCTCGTCTCTGTTCCCCCGTTTAACATTTCACAGGCAAAGACATGTATGATAACCTTCAGACAGAACGGCATGATATTTATGTCAGGATGTGTACCAATTAAAATTCCTCACACCCTCCACCATAACCAACAATGTGCTGAAAGGCATCAATTGTCTCAATAAAAACTAATACAATTTCTTGGCTTTGCTGATATGCAGCATGATAAATGAACGGGACTACTTCCTACAAAGGCAGGTTAGCTATAAGCGCTTAGCAATTTTCTTTTTTTGAACAACTTATTGACCAATCTGGGTTCAATGATTTGAATTGCATTTTGTTTTATTTTTCTCTGAGCTCAATGCGCACATTGAAGAGTTTTTCTAGATAGTTTAGCACTGTCACATCTGCTCCTGCAACGCCCTCTATTGCTCATCCTGTGTCTCCTTGATCTGCCGCCACTCCCCCACGACTCTCTCCCTCTCCCTCTCTCTGTGTGTGTGTGTGTGTGCGTGTGATTGTGTGGGCGGAGACATGTGTGCTGGAGTCAGAGCAGATCCCCACCAGCTGCAACCTGTTCCATAATCAAGACCTCTACAAATATTCAGCCCTGCCACATCCACGCTGCCAGATTGTAATCTCTGCTCATTCCGCCAGCTCTGACTCTGGTCCCTGTCTCCAGTACCACATCCTGTCATCCTGCTACTCTGTCCTGGAATCCCCACTCTACTACTCCCGTGGATTCCCCTCAGGACCTGCTTACCCTGTTCCAACCCCTCTCGCTCCAGCCTCAGCCTCTGCACCTGGTTTCCTGCAACCAACCCGAGCTTCCCCTGGCCTGCACTCCATCTTCCCCATGTGTTTCAATAAATACCTTAGTTACTTCATCCCAATCTCCTCGTCTGAGTCTGCTCTTGGGTTCCCCTGTTCCACTTCGAATAACAAGCACAGATAATGTATTAATTAATTACAACAACCGTAATCTATTGTGTGCCTACTTGTCCGGTCTGTGTGTTTCTTTTCTGTCTGCTAGGTTAGGTTAGTGTGGGCAGACATGGAGAGAAGAGGTTGAATGATGTGCAATCGAGAGGGAGAGCAGTTTCTTCGCAATGTATCTCTACCAAATATCTCTACCAAATGCATGATCTAAGTGATTATTTGGTGGTATTCAGCAGTCATAAAAGTATGCATTATTTACTTTAAAGAACTACTAAAATTGTGATTGAGACAACCTACAGCGAGACCGATTCAAGACAATGACCGGAGCAAGTTGAGTCTGAGTCAAAACAGGAGGGGGGGGACCGAGTCAAGACCGTGATGGGGGGGGGGGGGGGGCAAGGTGTCGAGTCAAGACAGGGACCAGAAAAATGCGAGTCCAATTTCAGACCCTGATTGTCATTTTGTCAATTCACCACCATAAGAGTTCAAAATGTCTAGTACAGTGCCTTGCGAAAGTATTCGGCCCCCTTGAACTTTGCGACCTTTTGCCACATTTCAGGCTTCAAACATAAAGATATACAACTGTATTTTTTTGTGAAGAATCAACAACAAGTGGGACACAATCATGAAGTGGAATGACATTTATTGGATATTTCAAACCTTTTTAACAAATCAAAAACTGAAAAATTGGGCGTGCAAAATTATTCAGCTCCTTTACTTTCAGTGCAGCAAACTCTCTCCAGAAGTTCAGAGAGGATCTCTGAATGATCCAATGTTGACCTAAATGACTAATGATGATAAATACAATCCACCTGTGTGTAATCAAGTCTCTGTATAAATGCACCTGCATTGTGATAGTCTCAGAGGTCCGTTAAAAGTGCAGAGAGCATCATGAAGAACAAGGAACACACTAGGCAGGTCCGAGATACTGTTGTGAATAAGTTTAAAGCCGGATTTGGATACAAAAAGATTTCCCAAGCTTTAAACATCCCAAGGAGCACTATGCAAGCGATAATATTGAAATGGAAGGAGTATCAGACCACTGCAAATCTACCAAGACCTGGCCGTCCCTCTAAACTTTCAGCTCATACAAGGAGAAGACTGATTGATCAGAGATGCAGCCAAGAGGCCCATGAACACTCCGGATGAACTGCAGACATCTACAGCTGAGGTGGGAGACTCTGTCCATAGGACAACAATCAGTCGTATATTGCACAAATCTGGCCTTTATGGAAGAGTGGCAAGAAGAAAGCCATTTCTTAAAGATATCCATAAAAAGTGTTGTTTAAAGTTCGCCACAAGCCACCTGGGAGACACACCAAACATGTGGAAGAAGGTGCTCTTGTCAGATGAAACCAAAATTGAACTTTTTGGCAACAATGCAAAACGTTATGTTTGGCGTAAAAGCAACACAGCTCATCACCCTGAACACACCATCCCCACTGTCAAACATGGTGGTGGCAGCATCATGGTTTGGGCCTGCTTTTCTTCAGCAGGGACAGGGAAGATGGTTAAAATTGATGGGAAGATGGATGGAGCCAAATACAGGACCATTCTGGAAGAAAACCTGATGGAGTCTGCAAAAGTCCTGAGACTGGGACGGAGATTTGTCTTCCAACAAGACAATGATCCAAAACATAAAGCAAAATCTACAATGGAATGGTTCAAAAATAAACATATCCAGGTGTTAGAATGGCCAAGTCAAAGTCCAGACCTGAATCCAATCGAGAATCTGTGGAAAGAACTGAAAACTGCTGTTCACAAATGCTCTCAATCCAACCTCACTGAGCTCGAGCTGTTTTGCAAGGAGGAATGGGAAAAAATTTCAGTCTCTTGATGTGAAAAACTGATAGAGACGTACACCAAGCGACTTACAGCTGTAATCGCAGCAAAATGTGGCGCTACAAAGTATTAATTTAAGGGGGCTGAATAATTTTCAGTTTTTGATTTGTTAAAAAAGTTTGAAATATCCAATAAATGTCGTTCCACTTCATGATTGTGTCCCACTTGTTGTTGATTCTTCACAAAAAAAATACAGTTTTTATTCTTTATGTTTGAAGCCTGAAATGTGCCAACAGGTCGCAAAGTTCAAGGGGGCCGAATACTTTCGCAAGGCACTGTATTTCTGTGTCCATCTTTCAGAACAAGATATGGATTCGGAAGTGAAAAAATGCATGCTGAGGGAAAATTGGTCTACTCTACAAATTATTACAAACCCAAACAGTGGGGAACAACGGTCCTTCTATGCCTTCATAGTAATCTATAAAATAATTATATTTTATTTTCAATGATGTTTTGATTTAATTTGTTCAGTTTTTGTTGGAAAGGGTTAACACTGAAGACAAAAAAATATCCAATCAGGATTTTTCTTTTGCTGTTCTCTGGGAAGATAAATCTAGCTATCTAAGGTCATCAGAAGCTAGATAAAGGCATCTGCCATTCAACTTCATTAGGGCAACAGTTTGGCATCACATTTCGACTTAATGGGTGGGAACGTTTTTACAAAACATATGGAAACTTCTGCCTTCTTGAAGGCGAACAAGTCACTACGCAATAGCGAGCAGTAGTTTTCCCATGGTCTAGCTAGCTAGCTTGTTGGCTAGTTTGCAGTGGCTGCAGCAGGTGTTCTCAAAGAGGATGTTGTTGCTAATTTGTCAGCTATGAAGCTAAGTTTCAAATGATCATCATCTGGTGAGTGGAACTGTGTTTTTATTGCAGCACACTTGCTGTTGTTAGCAATCTCTGTAAAAAATAATTTGTTTGTGTGAAACATTGTTGCATTTAAAATGGAACTGACAGCATTTTAGAAACATGAAATCTTATTAAAAGCTGTTCATATACACGCCCAGGAAGAATATTAGACTTTTTTTTAAATGTCCGTCAAGCAACCATTTAGATATGGTCACTTTCACATTTTCATAAATTCTTAGAATGTTTGGGATGATGTACATTAAGGCATTTGTGAAAATTCTAGAGTGATATAGAGTGGAAAAGAGTCCATGCATCTGGACAATTAATAGACATTGCAGTTAATAAAACCAAATAAAAACACATGTTGTCCAGGACCGGAGACTACACAGACCGGTGCACTATAGCCAATCAGAGCTACAGTAGGCTTTTATACAAACAAGCCATTTGGCCTGCCATCATTCACTTTGAAACTTACTCTGCGTTTACAGGCAGTTGCAACAGCGCGACTTTAGATCATTAGAGAGCATTAGCCAAAAGCCACAAAATACACCTGAATAGATTCCTGCAAATATGTAAACACCACGGGAGTCTTCTTACATTTGGCAACTTTACAGTTCTATTGATCAAACAACCATGAAAAGGTAGGCTCTCTCTCCCACAGTTATACACATCAACAACAACAAGATCAACAACTAATACTAGTCAGAGCAAGATGAGCTAAAATATAACAAAGGAACATTAGACAAACCCTCAAACTTTTTCAGCTAGTTGGCAGTCTGTTAAGAGGCCGTCTGAAAGGAGTGTATATTAGTGGAGGCTGCTGAGTGTAGAACGGCTCATAATAATGTCCGGAACGGAGCGAATGGAATGACATCAAACACCTGGAAACCATTACCACGAGCCCGTTTTCCCCAATTAAGGTACCACCAACCTGTGGTGTATATATTTGGCCTGGATAAGCGGTTTTGTCCACTGACTGAATGGAAACTGAGTCTTTTACTCCGCTGGTCTGCTACTCTCGGGAAGAAATTATGGGAAGAAATGATGAGTCCTCATTGTCCGAGACAAAAAAGTATCTGACACAGAGACAAGACCGAGAAACTCAATACGTGGTCGAGACCTAGACCTGTCTCGAGTACTACAACACTGCCTGGCTGGATCACTCCTCTTCCTTGCACTATGCATGATCAATTAAAACAGAAGCCCAGCACTGAATACAAATTTAAAAATATATATATGTGGATGCCACCATGATAATCATGAATGAATGAATTGTGAATAACGAGAATACAAGCATAAACATCATACCTCCCAAGAATGATCATGTTTTGTTGGCATGATCTTTGTGCATCTGTAACTTTCTCACTCATTATTATACATGTTTCATACAGGATTATCAAGGTTGCATCCACATTAATGTAGAAGTGTTCAGAAACATATAAGTATCATATTTTTATTCACAATAAAAGTGACTCCAAAATGACATTCTATTATTTACCATTTCTTGATATTGGGCACAACATAATCTGAAACACAACCAAAACAAACTACAAATACGTCCAACAAGTTTGCATCACAAGGTTGACGTAGTCATTGCGTGCTAGGAATATGGGACCAAATACTAAACTTTTGACAAAATGTAATACAATAGAAGTGAATTTGTCCAAATACATATGACACCTTCAAATGGGGGGACTAGATACATAAAGTGCATTCATTTGTAAAAGGTAAAACATACACTTCCACTCCAAAGTTTGGGGTCACTTAGAAATGTCCTTGTTTTGAAAGGAAAGCTACTTTTTGTCCATTAAAATCAAATCAAGCTGTTCTGAAAAACAGTGTAGACATTGTTAATGTACTTGTCCTCTTGCTCAGTTGTGCACCGGGGTCTCCCACTCCTCTTTCTATTCTGGTTGTACGAGATCTTCAGTTTCTTGGCAATTTCTCGCATGGAATAGCCTTAATTTTTCAGAACAAGAATAGACTGACGAGTTTCAGAAGAAAGTTATTTGTTTCTGGCCATTTTGAAACCAGAAAATCGAACCCACAACTGCTGATGCTCCAGATACTCAACCAGTCTAAAGAAGGCCAGTTTTATTGCTTCTTTAATCGACACAAACAGTTTCCAGTTGTGCTAACATAATTGCAAAAGGGTTTTCTGATCAATTAGCCTTTTAAAATTATAAACTTGGATTAGCTAACACAACGTGCCATTGGGAACACAGGAGTGATGTTTGCTGATAATGGGCCTCTGTACACCTATGTAGATATTCCATTTAAAAAAATCAGCCGTTTCCAGCTACAATAGTCATTTACAACATTAACAATGTCTACACTGTATTTCTGATCAATTTGATGTTATTTTAATGGACATCGCTATTCTTTCAAAAACAAGAACATGTCTAAGTGACCCCAAACTTTTGAATGATAGTGTATGTATGAAAATACCACAAAATAAAAAGTGACATTCAGTAATGTTACCTTATACAAAACATTTGCTTGAGTAGAGCCAAATTAAACATTTTAGCTTCAATGTCCAAATAAATACATTCATATATATATGAACCAACTAATAATGGTGAGAGAAACAAAATAGACTTCATAGCAATAGAGTATCGAGTAGGATCACTAGTCTACCCGTCATCAAATCTGACGTCAAAAAAATATAAATAATTGTTAAATACAGCCCCCTAAACGCTGTACTATGAGTTAAAGGTCTTTGAGGGCTCGAACATGGCCAAGCTAGAAGATTTAAAGAAATCGTTTGAAAGGCTACAGGTTAGGCTGTTAGAACAATCTAGTGCCTTGCTGCAGGCAAGAGAAGATCAAAAATAAGTTCTCTCCCTGGCAAAAACTGTCATTGACAAGCAGGCCTCAGCTCACCAGGCACCAGCTACGATCTACTGTAGATCCCAAAAAACTGAAAATTCCCAGACTGTTAGAGGTTACCCAACCCAGACTGGTGAGTTATGTGTCGAAGAGTGGATAGCCTTTATGCTTTCTGCATTCAAAGTATCACTAAAGAGTGAAGCCAAGCTAACCATGAAGTCCATGCTCAGCACAGGAGAGGCTGACATAGAATAAATATTCCTTATTCTGGAAGAAACATACGGTGATAATATCCCTATTGGTATAAGACTAATATGATAGGAGGCAGATGTCTGGCAAGACAATACGCATGTATGCCAGCAACCTGCAGGATGAACTCAACAGTGCTGACACTGACACAGCTCTGAAGGAGCAGCTTGTACTGGGCTCAGGGACAATTTTCTGAGGATGGAAATTAAATGGAAAACAAAAGGAGGACAAAAAACTGAGATTCATTGAGCTCATGCAGGCCGCAATCACCTGGTCTGAGAAAGAAGAGGAGTACACGACTGATTCATCCAGGAACAGTGGGCGTGCTGGATCCACCGTGAAAGCTGTAGCTGCTGGAGATGTCACTTCTCCCCTAACCTTGGAAGTGCTACGTGAGGCAATACAGAAGCTGACTGCACGTCAAGAAGGGATTTTCAAGGTTGTACATAACCCAGAGGGTAGACCTAAAAAGCCCCGTCCAAAAGACAATGACTTGAGGTTCGTCTGTTACACTTGTGGATAGCCAGGACATACTAGTAAGCTGTGCCAGCAAGACAAAGGTGCAGAGCACAAATCCAAGCCTGTCACAGATTAAGTTGATGTAACAGAAGATTCTGCATGTGATGCACAGAAGTACCCAGGGCTCATTCATGATATGAATCAGAAGTGCAGAATGGGAAGAAGGTGGGGTGACACAGTCTCGCCAAAGTAAAGCATTTGGGGCTTGCCTGACTGTTGAAATGATGATCGATGGAAGAAAGACAAAATCTTTCTATTGGATATTGGATCAGAGGTAACCACCATCAAAGAATCAGGAAGCATTTCAAAGGCAGAGGGTCTGCTAAAGAGGTCAGACTCAAAGCTGCAATTGGACTAGACATCCCCATTGTTGGTTGTTTAGATGCAGACATTGAATATATGGAGAGAACACTGCATGGAAAGTGTGTGCTCGTACTTACAGACATGGGGATGAATGTGATTAGTGAACTGCAAGATCTCGTCATCAAGGCAAAGGGTGCGAAGACGATGGATTGCCACACTGAGTGTTTAGAGGAAGCTGGCCTGAAACATGTGGTAGCATACACAGAGGACTGTGGAAAAACTGGTTGTGTCAAGGTAACGGCCACCAGGAAGCAGAATGCTAAAGCCAAAGAAAGTCCTGTCGTGGATCCCTACTCAGGGAGAGCCTAAATGGGTGGCAATGACATGAGAGGTACATGCATACCTGGGGCCGCCATGAAAGAAGTTGGTATGGTAAGATTTCCAGGGGGATGACCCCACCATTGGTCCTGTCCTCACTGCTATGAATACAAATACCTAAACAGGGTGAGATCAGCTGCGTGGTGTGGGGCCGAAGCAGAATAAGTTGACTTAACAGTGGAAACATCTGAAGAGTGCTATGCTGACGCATCAAGAACCCTAGGAACAGCGAGAGAGAGTGGCAGCTAGTTGTGCCTGAGCCACCGTGTCTCCAAGTGTATGGGACACAACCTGACCACAGAAGGCATTATAGTGAGGGAAGCACCCTTGAGATGAAGAGACAGAGCTATTACTGGCCCACAATGAGTAAGGATGTCAAGAGCTGGGTGAAGCAGTGCAAATGCTATGTTAGGGCAAGAAGACAAGAGAGAGCGGTGCTCATAAGGCCAGGACACTGCACAGTCCAGTCACCCATTAGTGAACCTGTAGTGACAGAAACAAAGAACCCTTAGTTACTCCAGACAGACTACACTAGCCGTGTTTACATTCCACATGCAATTCGTGCACCTGACACAGACACTTGGTGTGGTCAGGGGAAAGGAGCCATAGATGGGGAGAATGCAGCACATGGTGTAGTCCAAGAGATGGGGTGGTCAGATGATACTCAGAAGATGAGATGCCCATGGGGAGGTTATTTATTATTATTTTTACTTAGATTTTTCTTCACCTTTATTTAACCAGGTAGGCCAGTTGAGAACAAGTTCTCATTTACAACTGCGACCTGGCCAAGGTAAAGCAAAGCAGTGCGACAAAGACAACAACACAGAGTTACACATGGGATAAACAAACGTACAATCAATAACACAATATAAAATCTGTATACAGTGTGCAAATTAAGTAAGGAGGTAAGGCAATAAATAGGCCATAGTGGCGAAGTAATTAGAATGTAGCAATTAACACTGGAGTGATAGATGTGCAGATGAGGATGTGCAAGTAGAAATACTAGTGTGCAAAAGAGCAGAAAAAACAAAAAACAAATATAGGGATGAGGTAGGTAGTAGGTTGGATGGGCTATTTACAGATAGGCTGTGTACAGGTACAGCGATCGGTAAGCTACTCTGACAGCCAATGCTTGAAGTTAGTGACTTCAACTTCAGTGATGTTTTCAATTCATTGGCAGCAGAAAACTGGAAGGAAAGGCAGACAAATGAGGTGGTGGCTTTGAGGATGAGCAGTGAAATATACCTGCTGGAGCACGTGCTACGGGTGGGTGTTGCTATGGTGACCAGTGAGCTGACAGATGACCTGGAGCCAGTGAGTTTGGGGACCAGCCAAAGAGAGCATACAAGTCGCAATGGTGGCTAGCTTATGGGGCTTTGGTGACAAAATGGATGGCACTGTGATAGACTGCATCCAATTTGCTGGGTAGAGTGTTGGAGGCTATTTTGTAAATGACATCGCCGAAGTCAAGGATTGGCAGGATAGTCAGTTTTACGAGGGTATGTTTAGCAGCATGAGTGAAGGAGGCTTTGTTGCGAAATAGGAAGCCAATTCTAGACTGAATTTAAGATGCTTAAAATGAGTCAGGAAGGAGAGTTTACAGTCTAGCCAGACACCTAGGGCAAGGTATTTATAGTTGTCCACACATTCTAGGTATTTATAGTTGTCCACACATTCTAAGTCAGAACCGTCCAGACTAGTGATCCTAGGCAGGCGGGTGGGTAGCGATCGGTTGAAGAGCATGCACTTGGTTTTACTAGCATTTAAGAGCAGTTGGATGGCATCGAAGCTCGTTTGTCCATTGTCCAAAGGGCCAGATGTACAGTGGGCAAAAAAGTATTTAGTCAGCCACCAATTGTGCAAGTTCTCCCACTTAAAAAGATGAGAGAGGCCTGTAATTTTCATCATAGGTACACTTCAACTATGCTATGACAGACAAAATGAGAAATAAATATCCAGAAAATCACATTGTAGGATTTGTAATTAATTTATTTGCAAATTATGGTGGAAAATAAGGTCAATATCCTTCCAGGAAACACAGGCCAGGTCGATTAGAAAGGCCTACTCACAGAAGTGTTTTAGGGAGCGCTTGACAGTGATGAGGGGTGGTCGTTTGACTGTGGACTCATAAAGGACGCAGGCATTGAGGCAGTGATCGCTGAGATTCTGGTTGAAAACAGCAGAGATGTATTTAGAGAGCAATTTGGTCAGGATGATATCTATGAGGGTGCCCATGTTAAATGGATTTGGGGTTGTACCTGGTAGGTTCCTTGATCATTTGTGTGAGATTGAGGGCATCTAGCTTACATTGTAGGACGGTCGGGGTGTTAAGCATATCCCAGTTTAGGTCACCTAACAGTACGAACTCTGACGATGGACAGGGGGCAATCGATTCACATATGGTATCCAGGGCACAGCTGGGAGCTGAGGAGGGTCTATAACAAGCGGTAACAGTGAGAGACTTATTTCTGGAGAGATGGATTTTTAAAAGTAGTATCTCCAACTATTTGAGCATAGACCTGGATAGTAGGACAGAACTCTGCAGGCTATCTCTAGAGTAGATTGCAACTCCGCCTCCTTTAGCAGTTATATCTTGATGGGAAATGTTGTAATTGGGGAATTTTTGGTGGCCTTCCTAAGCCAGGATTCAGACAAGGCTAGGACATCAGGGTTGGTGGAGTGTGCTAAAGCAGTAAATAAAGAAAACTTAGGGATGAGGCTTCTGATGTTTACATGCATGAACCTAAAGCTTTTCCGGTTACAGAAGTCAACAAATGAGAGCGCCTGGGGACACACATAGCCTGGGTTAACCTCTACATCACCAGAGGGACAGAGGAGGAGTAGGATAAGGTTATGGCTAAAGCCAATAAGAACTTGTCAAGTGCGTTTGGAACAGAGAGTAAAAGGAGCAGACTTCTGGGCGTGGTAGGATAGATTCCAGGCATAATGCACTGACATGGCATGGCATGGTAGGGTGCAAGTACAGTGGAGGTAAACCTAGGCATTAGGTGATGATGAGAGAGGCTGCATCTCTGGAAGCGCCAGTTAAGCTAGTCAGGAAGTTAAAGCTTGGTCTCAAATAGGTCTTCCAAATGGACAACGGCCCAAAGCATACTTCCAAAGTTGTGGAAAAATGGCTTAAGGACAACAAAGTCAAGGTATTGGAATGGCCATCACAAAGCCCTGAGCTCAATCCTATTGAACATTTGTGGGCAGAACTGTTCAAAAGTTTGGGGTGACTTAGTAATGTCCTTATTCTTTTTTAAAGAAAAGCACATTTGTTGTCCATTAAAGTAACATAAAAATGATCAGAAATAAATGACTGTTGTAGCTGGAAATTGCATATTTTTTATGGAATATCTACATAGGTGTACAGAGGCCCATTAACAGCAACCATCACTCCTGTATTCCAATGGCACGTTGTGTAAACTAATCCAAGTATATAATTTTAAAAGGCTAAATCATTATTAGAAAGCCCCTTTGCAATTATGTTAGGACAGCTGAAAACGGTTGATTAAAGAAGCAATAAAACTGGCCTTTTTTAGACTAGTTGAGTATCTGGAGCATCAGCATTTGTGCGTTCAATTACAGGCTCAAAATGGCCAGAAACAAAGAACTTTCTTCTGAAACTTGTCAGTCTATTCTTGTTCTGAGAAATTAAGGCTATTTCATGTGAAAAATTGCCATGGAACTGAATATCTCGTACAACGCTGTATACTACTCCCATCACAGAACAGCGGAAACAGGCTCCAACCAGAATAGAAAGAGGAAACTGAGCAAGAGGACAAATACATTAGTGTCTCTAGTTTGGGAAACAGACACCTCCCAAGTCCTCAACTGACAGCTTCATTAGATAGTACCCGCAACACCAGTCTCAATGTCAACAATGAAGAGGAGACTCCAGGATGCTGGATTTCTAGGCAGAGTTCCTCTGTCCAGTGTCTGTATTCTTTTGCCCATCTTAATCTTTTCTTTTTATTGGCCAGGCTGAGAGATATGGCTTTTTCTTTTCAACTTTGCCTAGAAGGCCAGCATCCCGGAGTCGCCTCTTCACAGTTGACGTTGAGACTGGTGTTTTGCAGGTACTATTTAATGAAGCTGCCAATTGGAAACAAGGGCGTCAAGTGAGGCCATATTGTAAGGGACATTAACATCACTCACACCTCCACAATCATTCCAGTATGGGTGTCAACCACAAGTGAGCCAGATCATGAAGTTCTTATGTATGCACTTCTTGACACTCAGAGCGACACCACTTTTACACTTGAAGAGACAACAAAAGCTCTCAATTCAAGGAAGGAGCCAGTAAAACTGAAACTCTATACGAAGGCTTTAAGGAATACCATAGTGCCCTGCCAGAAGCTGTCTGGTTTGCAGGTTAGAGGGTTTTACTTGGAGAAGAAAATGCCTCTCCCAACAAGAGAGAATTTATTCCCGCAAGCAGTGATCATATTCCCACTCCAGAGACTACAAGAGCATGGTCTCATCTTGAACACATTGCAGAGGAGATTGCTTCTCAACCAGTTGTGATGTCGGCCTCTTATTTGGCTACAATTCCTTCCAAGAGAAATTGTGTCTGGTAAGGGAAATCATTAGAGAACAGACCTTAGCTGGAGCATAGTCAGCTGTGGAAACCCATGTATCAACTATGGCAACGCTATTGGAGTGAGTCATCGGGTTATTGTTAGACAGGTCATGCCAAGTTTTCCATCCTCTTCCAACCTCACAAATCAAGTAAACTATGTTTGTAGAACACACATAAGAGAGGTAATCACAGCACTGGACATTATCAAGATGCTTGAATCCGATTTTAACGAGAGAGGCGCAGAAGAGGAACTCAAATCTCAAGAGGATATCCAGTTCCTGGCAAAAATCAGACGCAAGGATGATGGACATTACGAATTGCCGCTGCCTTTTAAGGAAGAAAGACCCAACCTGCCGAACAATAAGACATGTGCAGTTCACCGTCTCAAGTGCCTAGAGAGGAGGCTAAGGAGAGACAAACAGTACTACAAGGACTCCACAGCCTTCATAGAAGAGACCATAGCTTGTGGAGATGCTGAGAAGGTCTCTGAGGAGGAAATTAACAAGCATCCAGCACGGACATCCGCACCATGGGGCTTATCACCAACAAAAGCCTGGGAAGATACAAGTTGTTTTTGACTGCGTGCCGAGGGTACCAAAGACCTGGATATGGCTCTGGGTGAACCACACATGAAGAGAGTGCTTGGTGAACTGTGGTGTGTCGCATCAGATGCGTTCCAGTTCAGAGTAGTTGTCAAGGGGCGCCCACACACAAGAAGAGGAGTGGTGTCTCCAGTAGCCTCAGAACAAGACCCGCTTGGGTTTGTGGCACCCGTTGTCCTAGCAGGGAAGCTTGCAGCAGATGTGTTGTGACAAGATCAACTGGGATAACCCCTTCCAGATGACCTATGTTCCCAGTGGGAATTCTGTCTCCAAGGTCTACAAAACATATCTGCAGTAAGGATCCAACTAGGCTACTTGCCATCAAGTTTCAAGGAAGTTCAGAGTTATGAGCTCCATCACTTCTCTGACGCTAGTACCTCAGGTTATGGAGAGTGCTCATACCTCATCACAGCAGGAGAAGTTCATTGCTCCCTAGTTATGTGGAAGTCGAGAGTTGTCCCTTCCAAGGTTACGACCATACCACGACTGGAACTTTCAGCAGCGGTGGTAGCTGTTCAAACAAGTGACATGCTCAAAAAGGAGCTAGAGATACAAGGTCTACAGGAATATTTCTGGACAGACTCGAAAGGTAATTCTTGGCTACATCAACAATGAAGCCAGACGATTCCACATGTTTGTAGCTAACCGTATTCAACACATTAATCAAAGCCCAGATCCTGAACAATGGAGATATGTGACCTCTGAAGAGAATCCTGCGGATCACGCTTTCATTGGTCTGACATCAGAACAGCTCATGGCTTCCCACTGGTTCACAGGAGGAACTTCCCAAAGGACAAGTCAATGTGGGAGAGATCTCAGGCAATGACCCAGAACTGCAGAACCCCTTCACAGAAATCACAGGTGATTGGTGGGAGTGTAACTGACAATTAACCTGTCAGTCAATGTCGTAGTTTTTTTGTTTGAATTGTTTACATGTTTACTATGCGGGAGAAATGGTAAAACAAGCGGAACCACGTGGCTAAGAGCTGTTACGGGAATTATTATCGTAGCAACACACTTGTTCAGTGAAGGCAATCCCACTCTGTGTTAGCTAGGTTTTTCATGTCTTCGGGTGTAGGTCATAAAGGTTGAAGTGTGTTTGTTAGGATGGTAACGTTATAATAATTAAGGATGAAGCGTGAATTCGTGGCAAGAATAAGAAACGTGAAGTTTTTGATTTCCTCCCTTCTGTAATAAGCAGCCAATTAGGTATTTTTCCTTTATTCATGTGTTTAATCTGATACTGTTATATCTCCGGCTAAACTGTTTTTATGTATGTAAGCACTTCAGAGTTATATCAAGCTAATAAGTCACTCATAAGACAAGAAAGTTGTAAGAGTGTGCTTAACTGTATTTTCATTTATTTTATAGATCTCACGGAAGGTGATAATTCTGACTAAAACTACAGAATAAAAACGGCAGTTAAAATCAAGGAACATTTGTGCTCGTGGTTACTGGAAAGAGCTACATGCACTTTTTCATTGTCATGTTCCATTGTGGTATTAAAAGATTCTGCCTGTCTCCAGTCATGTAAAATGATGTTGAACTGCATGTAATGAAATGTAAAAGGCTATTTTTTAATTTGACAGCAAATAGAATTATTGATTGATGCAGTGCTTTTATTATAATGAGGATCTTTTCACCCCTACCCTTGTCATGGGGTGGAATGAAAATCCACAACCTTCTGGCTACTTTGCTATGTAGGCTCTGCATATCTAAAGGCTATGTTCGGTCCTAGGCGTGAGGGTAAACAGTGGGCATGTTCTCTACTATCCACTTTATGTTTTAGTTATTTTTTGGGGTAGATGGGAGGGTCACTTTTTTATTATTTCAAGTGTTCAAGGAAGGTCATTTTCATTTCCAGGTATCCCTCATTATAAATAATGTACAGTCACTAAACTCAGACATTTCTATATGCAACCCCGTGTGGAAGCAGAGTTTTGATGGTTGCCACTAAAAATAATTGGATTCCAGCTACTACAATATTTATTTCTCAGCTGCTCATATTAAGCAGATAAAACCGGAGTAGTCTACCCGGCAAAACTTGCTATTCGAGTACTGATGATATGTCTTTTTACCCATGCCTCTGTTCCTGCCCATTTGATAATAGGCCATTCTAAATCAAAACAAAGTTTACACATTTTAAGACAAGATTAAATTGAGAATAGTATTTTGCATGATAATAATCGGCTTACAAAATGTCATGACTGCCACAGCCCTAGTTCTAGGAGTACATAGTGGAGGAACTGCCAGATGCGTCATTATAGCCAAGAAGTAGAGCGGGAGCCAAATATGAAATAGAATACACTGAATACATGGGAGCAGGGTGGGAAAAAATTGCATTAAAACACAATATATATGTATTTTCTGAAGGGCGGTGGTGACCATATTTTGTTTTTGTAGGGTATTTAACAAACTAGGCTATAATGGACTAACATTTGAATTGGAGTTGATCACAATGCAATACATAAAAGACAGTAAATACACAACTTGAAGCAACCACATATTTAGTCCTGGAGCATGTTCTAATAGGTCAGTGAGGGGTCAAACCCACACACCTTCAACTTGTTTCTTAATCAAAACCCAGCCCATTCGCTCCAGTGCCAGCTACTGCACCCATAATTCTGGTGGTGAAAATAGTAAACATATTTCTGACACACCACCGAACCTTTAGCGCTACCTACAGCACTTAGATTTACCATTGCATTAGGTCTGTTAAAATAGAGCCTTAAGACTTAAAGTCGACCAAAAGGTTTTCTGTTTTAATGTATTTTATTTGACAATTTAAAATACACACAATTGTTACACTAGGCATCAATTACATATACCAAAATTGCAGAGGATTATACACACACAAAGTCTAAAGACTCGTGGTCCTCTATTGGTATACAAGGGCTGCAGTGCAAAAACAAGAAATTTGAGAACCCTGTGTCACACAGTCAATCGTAAACAATATCCACAGAAACATACAAAAAAGCAAATGTACACAATCTGCACCCCTGTTCATCCCTAATGAAGCGGTGTCATATGGCCCTAACTGTAATCAGCTGGAAATTGTAATGGTTTCCTGGTTACCGTGCTGGCAAATCAACTTCCATTACAGTAAATTTGTCTTTCTTTAAACTAGGGTACCAGTGAGTATTTCCTACAACTTTTTACAGTTGTTAATAAGTCATTGATAATAATCAGCCAATTTCTTTCATGTCATAACATTAAGGGGGGGAACATATTCAATCAAATTGACATGTTGTTTGACCATTTCTCATGGTTGGTGTCATAAAACATGACTTTTCTGTCGTTGCATTAATGGCTGTGTAAATTGTTGTTATATCATATATTAAGCATAAATCAGTTAAATTAGACATTGAACTTGAACACTGTAAGAATTCTGGATCCTAGATCTCGGGAAATGCAATGTAACTACGTAAAATGTTGTGTCTCCTTATGCTATGGGGTGAAAAGTTGTCAAAAAGTATGTGATTATAAAATCCAATGCTTCTAACTGAAAGTTACCTTACCTTGATACTTAAAACCTAAAATGATACTGTCATTAACCCACCTGTTGGGTTTGTTTCATGTTAATTAATTCTGTGTTCCCGGTCCAAAATTACCGCCCCATTATAGCTGATTATAAATCCATAATAATACATATATTATCACCTAATGTTGTGTTAGATCTTTTAATCAACTTAAGTTCTTGTGACCATTACAAGTTTTGAACTTATATTTGCAGTTTATGGCCTGTAGGCCTCATTGACCAGAGCTCATACAACTCGTTTTTGAGTTTAAAAAAAAGCATAATGTATGGATTATAACAAATACTCAGATGAAACATATTGTACTATTTATCACAGACTACTTTGTGTAACAAGGACTGTCTCCTCCTCACCAGTGTCATTATCAAAGATATGATCAAGAGCCTCACATACAGTATATCGTTTGGTCATTGTGCTGCCACAAATTAATTGTGATTAAAGGCCTCAAAAAAGCTTTATATAAAAAAGCTTCCAGAAAAGTTCTATATATTATTGAAACAATGTTGTGATTGTTTGCGAGAATGCCACCAGGTGTGGCTCTTGTGGGGTGAAATATTCTATTGGGGAAAAGTTCCCGTGGGGTTGCCATGGAAGCCAAGAAGGGGAGTGGGGTTGTGTGTGTGTGTGTGTGTGTGCGCGCGCTCAAACACACATGTGGGGGTCTGGGAGAGAAAGTGTGTCCATCTGATGAATGGGCATGTGCCTAAACTCAAGACCCGGGAACACCACAGGTGTAAAAAAAGTTAAATAAAACACCCAAAATCGAATGAAAATCATCTAAATGTATTTTGTGTGTTCAGATGCCCTGTGTGGACAAAGTCACGGAACCTTCTGACAATCAGATTAAATTAACTACATTTTTCAGAGAGAACTTGTAAATCGGTCCAATTCAACCATAGTACTTATGCATAATACTGGATGCACATTTCGTGTCAAGCTGTAATTGTGGAGTGATAGTTTCACACATCATCATCTGAAAATAGTAAAAATAAAGAAAATCCCTTGATTGAGTAGGTGTTCTAAAAATTTGGACCGGTAGTGTGTCTGTGTATACAACATATTATTTTATTTAACTAGGCAAGTCAGTTAAAAACAAATTATTATTTACAATGACGGCCTAGAAATACCGCTAGTGATTTGATGCTGATCATCTGTTAAATCAAATCAAATCAAATGTTATTTGTCACATACATATGGTTAGTAGATGTTAATGCGAGTGTAGCGAAATGCTTTTGCTTCTAGTTCCGACAATACAGTAATAACCAACGAGTAATCTACCCTATCAATTTCACAACTACTACCTTATACACACAAGTGTAAAGGAATGAATAATATGTACATAAAATATATGAATGAGAGATGGTACAGAATGGCATAGGCAAGATGCAGTAGATGGTATCGAGTACAGTATATACATATGAGATGAGGAATGTAGGGTATGTAAACATATAAAAGTGGCATTGTTTAAAGTGGCTAGTGATACATTTTTCCATGAATTTTTATGTGGTTAAAGTGGCTGGAGTTGAGTCAGTATGCTGGCAGCAGCCACTCAATGTTAGTGGTGGATTTTTAACAGTCTGATGGTCTTGAGATAGAAGCTGTTTTTCAGTCTCTCCGTCCCTGTTTGATGCACCTGTGCTGACCTCGCCTTCTGGATGCTAGCGGGGTGAACAGGCAGTGGCTCGGGTGGTTGTGGGCAGAGTAGTTGCCGTACCAGGCGGCGATACAGCCTGACAGAATGCTCTTGATTGTGCATCTGTAAAGGTTTGTGAGTGCTTTTGGTGACAAGCCAAATTTCTTCAGCCTCCTCCTTTCTTCAGCCTCCTTCACCACACTGTCTATGTGGGTGGACCAATTCAGTTTGTCCGTGATGTGTACGCCGAGGAACTTAAAACTTACTACCCTCTCCACTACTGTCTCTCCTTTGTTTTGTTGACGTTGAGTGTGAGGTTATTTTCCTGACACCACACTCCAAGGGCTCTCACCTCCACCCTGTAGGCCGTCTCGTCGATGTTGGTAATCAAGCCTACCACTGTCGTGTCGTCTGCAAACTTGATGATTGAGTTGGAGGCGTGCATGGCCACGCAGTGGTGAGTGAACAGGGAGTACAGGAGAGAGCTCAGAATGCTTTGTGGGGCCCCAGTGTTGAGGATCAGCGGAGTGGAGATGTTGTTACCTACCCTCACCAGCTGGGGGCAACCCATCAGGAAGTTCAGTACCCAGTTGCACGGGGCGGGCTCGAGACCCAGGGTCTCGAGCTTGAAGGCCAAGTTTGGAGGGTACTATGGTGTTAAATGCTGAGCTGTAGTCGATGAACAGCATTCTCACATAGGTATTCCTCTTTTCCAGATGGGTTAGGGCAGTGTGCAGTGTGGTTGTGATTGCGTCGTCTGTGAACCTATTGGATAAGCAAATTGGAGTGGGTCTAGGGTGTCAGGTAGGGTGTAGGTGATGTGGTCCTTGACTAGTCTCTCAAAGCACTTCATGATGATGAAAATGAGTGCTACGGGGCAGTTTCTTGGGAACAGGAACAATGGTGGCCCTCTTGAAGCATGTGGGGACAGCAGACTGGGATAAGGATTGATTGAATATGTCCGTAAACACACCAGCCAGCTGGTTTGTGCATGCTCTGACCACGCGGCTGGGGATGCCATCTGGGCCTGCAGCCTTGCGAGGGTTAACACGTTTAAATGTTTTACTCACGTCGACTGCAGTGAAGGAGAGTCCACAGGTTTTGGTAGCTTCCTGTTTTAGTCTCCGTCTATAGGCTGGAAGCAACCAAATGGAGTCATGGTCAGCTTCTCCGAAGGGAGGGCGGGGGAGGGCCTTATATGCATTGCGGAGGTTAGAATAACAATGATTCAGTGTTTTACCAGCCCTGGTTGCACAATCGATATGCTGATAGAATTTAGGGACTCTTGTTTTCAGATTGGCCTTGTTAAAATCCCCAGCTACAATGAATGTAGCCTCCGGATATGTAGTTTCCAGTTTACATAGAGTCAAATTAAGTTTGTTCAGGGCCATCGATGTGTCTGCTTGGGGGGGAATAAATGTGGCTGTGATTATAATCAAAGAGAATTCTCTTGGTAGATAATGTGGTCGACATTTGATTGTGAGGGATTCTAAGTCAGGTGAACAGAAGGACTTGAATTCTTGTATGTTGTTATGATCACACCACATCTCGTTAATCATAAGGCATACCTCCCCGCCTTTCTTCGTACCAGAAAGATGCTTGTTTCTGTCGGCGCGATGCATGAAGAAACAAGCTGACAGTACTGACTCCGATAGCGTGTCTCAAGTGAGCTATGTTTCCGTGAGGCAAAAAAAAGTTTCAGTCTCTTATGTCTCTCTGGAATACTACCCTTGCTCGGATTTCATCTACCTTGTTGTCAAGAGACTGGACTTTGGCGAGTAGTATGCTCGGGAGCGGTGCACGATGTGCCCGTCTCCGGAGCCTGACCAGAAGACCGCTTTGTCTGCCTCGTTGTTTTGGTTCGCCGGCTGGGATCCGATCCATTGTCCGGTACATTGGTACCGCAGGTAATCTGAGGTTTTATTACATACAGTCGGGAGGAACTATTGGATATAAGAGCAACGTCAACTCACCATCATTACGACCAGGAATACGAGTTTCCCGGAGCGGATCCTCTGTTTTAGATATTTCTGCGTGTCGTTCATGGCCGGTTTGGGTATGGTGTAATGCTGGCTTCAATTTGGCTTTCCATATAAATCCTTCCAATACAAAAGGAACCTGATTTTTGGTGGTGTTCTCATTATAAAAACAGCGATGGTGACATTCAAATGTTGAGATTAATGCTACCGCTATTCATGGCTTTATTATGTGTGCCAGCGTCAGTTTCATAGGCTACAGAACAATCGCTATGCCTGCATCCAATTTGTCTAGTCAGGAAAGTCAACATTATTCTCACATTTTAATTTTAATATCAATGCATTGGGAAGGCCTAAAAAAATGCATTATTCTTAAAGGTAAGCATTGGCCTACTTTTTGCAAGCTTTTTTGTTTTTGTTTGGGGGTGTATTTATTAGGCCCTATATGTACAATTATATAAAGTATATAATTGTCTAACATTGAGGTCCTTGAAAATTACAATTAAGTGCTTGAAAAAGTCCCTGAAAGTCCTTGAATGTGACTTGCCAATGTCTGAATGAACCCTGTTTAAAGGATATTTAGTCCCTCTAGGCCTATGTTGTTTGGATGGAGTTATGGGCCAATTTGCATATATTCCTCTAAGTACACATGTGGAACTGCATAAAAATCATTTTTATTTTAGTTTCAAACTATTTTGAAATGTTGATCCTAATGTCACACATTAGCCCCATAATTTATAGAAAGACCCAAATATACTGGGTCTTCTTGTTTAAATGTCTTGCGAAAAACAAGTACAAACTTGATTACTGAAGAAAGTGAAACTTAAAGAAAAGTTAGTGGAGTTAATATCTGTGTATTTCCCTTCTATTTCAACAACCCTGGAAAGATATAGGCCTCTTTCAGCAAAGCTCATGCTCTGTGCTCTTTCTGGGTCAAATGTGGGAGGGAGGAAACCCTGTGGGCTTACCAATAGTCTATAAAATAGTAACACATTGTTCAAACGTGGTTCTGCAGTGTGCAATAACGTTGGCCTGGCCCTCGTCACCTTTCCACCTTCTATGGGATATCGTCTCGAAAAATATGTCTTATGGTGGTTTACAATTTGTTTATCGACATGTCTTAAGACAATTGTCGCAACGACATCATGGACATTCTATTGTCACCCAACATCAAACTTGTTGTTATGAAAAAGTACATACACAAAACAACAGCCTCTGCATGACATCAGCAACCCAGTGCTCCAAATAGCATACTTTCTCTATTTTATCAACAATAATCACTTCAGTTAAAAAAATAATTCAGTAAATGTCAATGTAGCAAGCCAGGCAACTAAAAGCAATTTTCTAATCAATGTTTAGGTTCGTTGCTAGCTAGTTAGCAAATCAAATAATGACCAGATGATAGCTGATGTCTTAACTTTAGCAATGTTTTTATGAATTATTACAGGAAAATAAATCCACAACAACATAATTATTTGCAGGGTAATGATGAGCATACAGAAAGTAGCTTAATGCCACAGTGTGACAAAATAAAAGTAGGTCATTCTATCTAATAATTTTTGAATTCCTGTATCGTCTTGTCACAGGAGGATTTGGTCAGGTTGCTGTGGCAGTCCGGTAACCATGACAACGGACGATCCAACAGTCACAGAGACTTTTTTTCATATCTGTGCGACAAGGAAACTGACAGTCACAGAGGCGATCTACAGTTGTGGCCAAAAGTTTTGATAATGACAATTCATTTTCACAAAGTTTGCTGCTTCAGTGTCTTTAGATATTTTTGTTAGATGTTACTATGGAGTACTGAAGTATAATTACAAGCATTTCATAAGTGTCAAAGGCTTTTATTGAAAATTACATGAAGTTGATGCAGAGTCAATATTTGCAGTGTTGACCCTTCATTTTTAAGACCTCTGCAATCTGCCCTGGCATGCTGTCAATGCTTGGAGTTTGTCAGAATCTGTGGGGTTTTGTTAGTTCACCCGCCTCTTGAGGATTGACCACAAGTTCTCAATGGTCTGGGGAGTTTCCTGGCCATGGACCCAAAATATCGATGTTTTGTTCCCCGAGCCACTTAGTTATCACTTTTGCCTTATCGCAAGGTGCTCCATCATGCTGGAAAAGGCATTGTTCGTCACCAAACTGTTCCTGGATGGTTGGGAGAAGTTGCTCTCAGAGGATGTGTTGGTACCATTCTTTATTCATGGCTGTGTAATATCTTATGTTTCACCTTGTCATGGCTGAATGACAACAGATAATATAGAGTTGGCTGGGTTTTCTGTGCATCGGCAGGACAGACGGCCGCCTCCAACGTCATTTTAGAGAATTCGGCAGTGCGTCCAACCGGCCTCACAACCGCAGACCACGTCTAACCATGCCAGCCTGGGACCTCCACATACGGCTTCTTCACCTGCTTGCCACCTGGGCAGCTGATGAAACTGAGGAGTATTTCTCTCTGTAATAAATCCCTTTTGTGAGAAAAAAAACTAATTCTGATAGGCTAGGCCTGGTTTCCAAGTGGGTGGGCCTGTGCCCTTCCAGGCCCACCCATGGCAATGCACCTGCCCAGTCATGTGAAATCCATAGATTAGGGCCTAATTAATTGACTGATTTCCTTATATGAGCTGTAACTCAGTAAAATCGTTGAAATTGTTGCATGTTGCGTTTATATATTTTTGTTCAGTATAGTTATTTTGTAACAGTGACTCCATTGGCATCAACCTATCTTTAATTAGTTTCACCCTTCCATCTTTTAATCAGCCCAAGATTATGGAAAAGTTGGCCAAGAAAGATGAAAGAGGCATTTAAGGAGAATGTGGCGGGCGACGACATAATTGCTGGTGAAAAGTTTAAGAAGGATTACCAGTGGAGAGTTTTGTAGACTTGATGGATATGAAATCGCAGTTTCATTCACTCGGATAATTGCTATTCCCGTTAATATGTGAGCCCTGACCCTCGGATTTGCCGCTTTACGTTTTGGAGCCGCAGTTTGATGCTCAAACTTTCAAGCCCACTGTGGGCAATGCAACCACAGACAATGTTTTAACAGTTAGAGTAGATAATGGGACCCCAAAATTGAGAACTTATGTTTGGCTAATTAACAGCTTGTATAATTATAGTATTACATTTAGGAATGCATGTGAATCTGAACATACTGTGTACAGTATAACTAGCTTACATATTGTTTGGTGTTGAACTTTGCATGACCTTTTAGCAGAAAGAACACACAGCCAAATGAATTACCATTGTCAAAACACCCAGCAAATACGACTAACAACAACTGTAAAATGCAGATACACATTTACCATTAAACTTGGTCAAGACACTGATTAGCCCTTCACATTTGACATACATCAATTAACCATATTTCTATCATTCAACCAAACAGTCCCATAATCTCAAAACAACCTCAAAAAAAGCACAAAAACATAAACCGCACCTAGCTGCAAATATAAAGGTCTGTGTGTCTGGGATATTCCCTCCAGTTTAATTATCCCATATTCAAGCTGCAGAGCTCCATTCATCCATCCAATCCGCCCCCAACTCTAAACCCAGGTGATTGAATGTGCTAGCCTACCGGAACCGTGGCAGAAACCTGATATTGATAATACCATATGCGGTTTAAATTAGTCTGGGGGCCTAATCAATACTGTACAATTGTCAGGCCTTTACAGTGATGTCTGGCCTCTGCTGATGAACATCAATCTGGACTCGGGCAGAGAAGCAAGGAAGAACAGTGGCCCCTGGTGCAGGTAAACACACACACACACACACACACACACACACACACACACACACACACACACACACACACACACACACACACACACACACACACACACACACACACACACACACACACACACACACACACACACACACACACACACACACACACACACACACACACACACACACACACACACACACACACACAGGATAATATGCATACAAGTAGAACAGTAAAAGGCTGCTTGTTTATCTGGAATGTATGTAATATTATTAGTGGGTAAAGGAGGCAACACGCAAAGCATCCAGGCTGAGTCTGGGCGTACAATAGAAATGGATGGACTTTTTTTGCCATTTGGTTGGGCCTTGTTGTTTTCTTTACTCCACTTTGACAGCTAAAATGGATAGGCTACTCTATGAATGCCCTGGGAAACATTGTATTGACAATAATAACCTATTGAATGATGAACAACATTAATAATAGGTATCATGCATTTGATTGATTATGCATGTCAGTAAAATAAATTATAAAACGGGTTGTTTGGATCCTAGATGCTGATTGGATGAGCAGCGTTCCAAGCCATGCTGTATTCACCGACATTGGCATATCTGTTCCTGCTTACAGTTCAATTGGAATCTTCACTGGAATATAATTATGTTCAAGTGACTGTCTGAATATATCTCAACTTGCACATTATCTAGCCTAGCATTTGGTTTGTAACAGTGGGGGTTTGTGTAAACCTTGTTGTCTGCCTGTCCGACCTCGGAAAACAGTGTTTCAATTTTGAAATGCAGTCCCCCTATACAATAGAGAGTAAACGTGGTCCAGATGAGACGTCAACTTTTTCTGAACCAAGCAAAATCACACATCAGCATCATTGTTGTGGATATAACTACATATCAATTTCTAGTTTGCTTGTTGTGCCTTATTGCTTAAAGTAGTGGTTTACCCAATTATTGGTTTCCTAACCCTGTAAGCAGTCTATGGGTTATGACAGCAATCCATACTTTAAGATTCCCTGATACTGTTTAAAACTGCTAACATTTTGGCATTTGTGGTACAAATCCCATACAATCATGGTACTGTATCTATAATTGCATTTTTGTGCAAACCAATATGTAACTTTGTCATTTTCCACACAATATAAAATAAACTTCACTGATACTTATAAAGGTTTATGAAATAGCATTTATACTTTCTTTCAATCTAATTTTATTACAGATTTTAAACTTTTGCAGCAGTATTTTTCATTTTTATATTTTACAAAGAACAGCTCCAAACCCCATCCCCACCTACCCCAATCACACCCTCCTTTTCTATATATATACCGGCAGTACCAGTCAAAAGTTTGGACACACCTACTCATTCCAGGATTTTTCAGATTTTTAAAAAACTATTTTCTACATTGTAGAATAATAGTGAAGACATCAAAACTATGAAATAACACATATGGAATCATAAGTGTTATTTCAACCTGGACAGCTTTGCACACTTTTGGCATTCTCTCAACCAGCTTCATGAGGTAGTCACCTGGAATGCTTTTAAATTAACAGGTGTGCCTTGTTAAGTTTACACACTGCCAGGAATGTTATGCACGATGGATCAGTAGCTTATACACTAACTTTCATACATCTAGATGGCTGGGCGTCGTGAATGTATGTGTGGTGCCAGAGACAGCAGAGGTTCAAACTGTAGAATCCGGTTCCTACATTTGAATATAAAAATAGATTTTATCAAACAAAAATATGTTACATTTTATTTCTGGGACCCTCAGGATGACAAATCAGAGCAAGATTACTGAATATTAGTACATTATTTAGCTTCAGAGGTGAATGAGGTGAATGTATCAAGTGCCTTGATAAAAGTTTTGTTGTTCTTCACTCTCCTCAAACAATAGCATGGCAATTTGTCACTGTAAGAGCTACTGTAAATTGGACAGTGCAGTAGGATTAACAATAATTTAAGCCTTCTGCCCATATAAGACATAACTATGTCCTGGAAAGTTTGCTGTTACTTACAACGTCATACTAATCACATGAGAGCACTTAGCTCAACCGTCCTGGTATAGGGACACCTAATTGTATTACCATATAATTGTTATATGTTCTCTATAATTATTTACTTGAAAATGTATCAACTGACCAATTTGGGCGGACTTCATGCAAAATATTGTTCATTATTGCAATGCTTCACTGGATCAATCTGAAACTTTGCACCCACACTGCTGCCATATAGTGGCCAAAATCTAAATTGCACCTAAACTGCAATATTTTATTACTCTTCTTGCATTTCAAAGATAATGGAACAAAACAAAAAATGTAAAATGCATGTTTTTTGTTAGTGTTAACTTTCACCAGATCTAATGTGTTATACTTTCCTACATTAATATCACATTTTAAAAAATGTCAGTGTTTCCTTTCAAATTTTATCAACCATATGCATATCCTTGCTTCAGATCCCCAGCAACGGGCAGTTAGATTTGGGTGTCATTTTAGGCGGAAATTGAAAAAAAGTGTCAGATTCTTTAAAAGTTAATTTGTGGAATTTCTTTCCTCCTTAATGTGTTTGAGTCAATCAGTTGTGTTGTGACAAGGTATGGGTGGTATACAGATGATTGCCCTATTTAAAAGACTGAGTCCATATTGTGGCAAGAACATCTCAAATAAGCAAAGGGAAACAACAGTCCATCATTACTTTAAGACATGAAAGTCAGTCAATGTGGAAAATTCAATAACTTTTAAAGTTGCAGTCGCAAAAACCATCAAGCGCTATGGCTGTCACGAGGACTGCAACAGGAAGACCCAGAGTTACCTCTGCTGCAGAGGATAAGTTCATTAGAGTTACCAGCCTCAGATTGCAAAATACTTCAGAGTTCAAGTAACAGACACATCTCAACATCAACTGTTCAGAGGAGAACATGTGAATCATGCCTTCATGGTTGAATTGATGCAAAGAAATCACTACTAAAGGACACCAATAAAAGAAGAGACTTGCTTTGGCCAAGAAACACGAGCAATGGATATTAGACCGATGGAAATCTGCCCTTTGGTCTGATGAGTCCAAATTGGAGATTTTTGGTTCCAAACGCTGTGTCTTTGTGAGACGCAGAGTAGGTGAACGGATTATCTCTGCATGTGTAGTTCCCACCATGAAGCATGGAGGAGGAGGTGTGATGGTACTTTACTGGTGACACTGTCTGTGCTTTATTTCAGAATTCAAGGCACACTTAACCAGCATGGCTACCACAGCATTCTGCAGTGATACGCCATCCCATCTGGTTTGCGTTTAGAAGGACTATCATTTGTTTTTCAACAGGACAATGACCCAACACACCTTCAGGCTGTGTAAGGGCTATTTGACCAAGACGGAAAGTGATGGAGAATTGCATCAGATGATCTGGCCTCCCCATTCCTCTGACCTCAACCCAATTGAGATGTTTGGACCACAGAGTGAAGGAAAAGCAGCCAACAAATGCTCAGCATATGTGGGAACTCCTTCAAGACTATTGGAAAAGCATTCCAGGTGAAGCTGGTTGAGAGAAAGCCAAGCATGTGCAAAGCTGTCATCAAGGCAAAGGGTGGCTACTTTGAAGAATCTCAAATATAAAATATATGTTGGTTTCTTTTTCCGTTACTACATGTGTTATTTCATAGTTTTGATTGAATATTTTGATTTGTTTAACACTTTTTTGGGCACTACATGATTCCATATGTGTTATTTCATAGGTGTGATGTCTTCTCTATTTTTCTACCATGTAGAAAATAGTAAAAATAAAGAAAAACCCTTAAATGAGTAGGTGTGTCCAAACATTTGACTGGTACTGTATATATATCACTGTATTGCTTCATACAGCATGGCAAAGTACAATCAGTTGGCAGTCTATTCGGTACACCACCTTGTTCAGGAGAATTGTTCGCTCCTACAGACAGTGAGTTATGTGGCCGTGGATTGCTATAGAAAGCAGCCAGACAGGCATCGAGGCATTAAGTTACTGTTCGATTGAATGTACAACTGGCAAAACGAGTGACCTAAGTGACCATAAGCTTGGTATGATCGTCGGTGCCAGGCGTGCTAGTTCCAGTATCTCAGAAACTGCTGGCGTCCTGGGCTTTTCAGACACAACAGTGTCTAGGGTTTACCGAGAATGGTGCGACAAAAAAAACATCTTGTCAGCGGCAGTCCTGTGAGTGAAAACATCTTGTTGATGAGAGGTCAAAGGAGAATGGCAGGAATCGTGCAATAAAATTGGGCCACAAAAAGGCAAATAAGGGCATAGTACAAAAGTTGTGTGCAGAACGGCATCTCGGAACACACAACTCGTTGGTCTTTGTCAAGGATGGGCTATTGCAGCAGATAACCACACAAGGTTCCACTCCTGTCAGCAAAACCAAGAATAAGTGGCTCCAGTGGGCACGCGATCCGCAACACTGGACAATTAAGGGGTAGAAAAACATTAACTGGTCCGACAAATCCCTGGCAAGAAACTGAAGCTCTTGTGCAACGCAGTGTACCTTTCCCTTCACATAACAGTGTAAACTGGCTCTAACCAGAATAGAAAGAGGAGTGGGAGGCCCCAACTCACAACTGAGCAAGAGGACAAGTACATAAGAGTGTCTAGTTTGAGAAACAGAAGCCTCACTAGTCCACAACTGGCAGCTTCATTAAATATGCCAGCAAAACACCAGTCTCAACATCAACAGTGAAGAGGTTCCAGAGATATGAGATATGGCGTTTACTTTGCAACTCTGTCTAGAAGGCCAGCATCCTGGAGTCGCCTCTTCACTGTTGAAGTTGAGACTGGTGTTTTGCTGGTACTATTTAATGAAGCTGCCAGTTGAGAACTTGTGAGGTGTCTGTTTCTAAAACTAGAACTCTAATGTGCTTGTCCTCTTGCTCAATTGTGCACTGGGGCCTCCCACTCCTTTTTCTATTCTAGTTAGAGCCAGTTTGTACTGTTCTGTAAAGGGAGTAGTATAACTCATTTACAACATTACCAATGTCTACGCTGTATTTCTGATCAATTTGATGTTATTTTAATGGACAAAAAATGTGCTTTTCTTTCAAAAACAAGGACATTTCTAAGTCTCCCCAAACTTTTGAACTGTAGTGTAAGTATTTACACCCCTGAGTCAATACATGTTAGAATCACATTTGGCAGTGATTACAGCTGTGGGTCATTCTGGGTAAGTCTCTAAGAGCTTTGCACACCTGGATTGTACAATATTTGCACATTACTATTTTAAAAAACTTGTGTTTTAGGTGAATTTGGTTTTCTTTTAGGACTTTGTCTGTGTTTAGCTCTATTACATTAATTTTTATCCCAAAAATCTCCCTAGTCCTTGCTAATGACAAGCATACCTATAACATGATGCAGCCACCACCATGCTTGATGTGTTGTGTTTGCTACAAACATCAGGATATAAAGTTTTACTTTTGTGCCTTATTGCAAACATGATGCACGTTTTGGAATATTTTATTCTGTACAGGTTTGCTTCTTTTCACTCTGTAAATTATGTTAGTATTGTGGAGTAACTATAATGTCATTGATCTATCCTAGTTTCTCTTATAGCTCCTATTAAACTCTGTAACTGTTTAAATGTCAACATTTGCCTTCATTACCGTCAACTGAGTTAGGAAGGATGCCTGTATCTTTGTAGTGACTGGGTGTATTGATACACCATCCAAAGTATAATTAATAACTTCACCATACTTTAAGAGACATTCCATGTCTGCTTTTTTCTTTTTTTATCCCATCAAGCATTAGGTGCCCTTCTTTGAGAGTCATTGGAAAACCTCCCTGGTCTTTGTAGTTGAACCTGTGTTTGAAATTCACTGCTCGACTGATGGACATTACAGACAATTGTATGTGTGTGGTAGAGAAATGAGGTAGTAATTCAAAAATAATGTTAAACACTTATTAGACTGTGCAAGTTATTACATGACTTAGGTCCATTTTTACGACTGGACGTATTTCGGCTTTGCCATAACAAAAGGGTTGAATACTTATTGACTCAAGACATTTCAGCTTTTCATTTTTAATTAATTTGTAAAAAAAAAAGTGAAATACATAATTCCATTTTGACATTATGGGTTATTGTGTGTTGGGCAGTGAGGAAAATCTCAATTTGATCCAATTTCAATTCAAGCTGTCACACAATAAAATGTGGAAAAAGTCAGTGTGTGAATACTTTCTGAAGACACGTTTAGCTTCAAAACACTGTATACACTTGTAAATCTGAATAGATTGGATTGTTTTAAGTATTATGGCAAAAAATCCAACTAGCCTATCAGACGGTAAGGCGGACCCGCTACTATATTGCTTATACATATCCAATTATTTTGGATCTAGCTATGACGTGCCTAGGGGTTATAGGGGCTAGGTTTTTGGTGTGGGGGCCCATGTCTCGCCCTTGAGGATCAAACAGCATCGTCTGATCTTAGGCTATGCCTATGTGTCTGCCATCATACTCATCACGGATCAAGCTCTGCGCCCCGAGTGGCAACAGAGTCAATGTCCTCGCAAGATTGTCTAAGGTCCCCTAACGCTCCGATCTGCCATAGCAACATCCAGGTTGTCACACATACACATGCTCCACCAGCCAGTCCCGCTGACAACAATCTGATTTTCAATGTTGAATAAGAGTCATCACCGTAATGTGACTTTCTCTAACTGAACATCCTTGCTTTTTTTCACAATGAACCCAAAGATAATAGTAGGACTACAGCGCACATTCTAGAACTCGGGTTAATGGAGCCCTGTGTTTATCAGTTCAATGTGTATTCTTAAGTGGAATATATGTGATGATTACAATAGTCACTTGATAAAAGATGACTGAGGGGTAGCCTGTCAGGCCCAACTGCTGTGGTCTCACTACAGGAGATGTGTGTTTGCATGTGCATGCTAGCATGCATTATTCACTACACATGACAAGTGTTTTAAGCATCTGAGAGAGAGAGAAGACAGTAAAGGAGGGAGAGAGAAGAAAGGAGGAAGTAAGGGAAGGAGAGAGAGGGGGATAGAGAGACGGATACAGAACAAGAGAAGGGGGATAGAGAGCGAGAGATTTATTCACAGTCTGCATTTTATAGATATCATTACAGATGCACTTATTGACATGCAATAACTTTTTCAGTCCTATATCAACTGACACAGTGTTTGTTTCCTGGTGCTAGTTCTACTAGACCTACAGTACATCTCTGAGGTAATGGTCATATCTATACAGCCAGGTCACTTCCACCCAGTCCTTTCTAACTAGTTCACAAATGTGTAGAGGATCAAAACTAAGACACATCTTCAACCAATTCCCTAAAATAATTGCAGTCAAAATGGTTATGGTTGTGAGATACAGCAACACAGAAAGCTGAATTGCCCTTTGTTCTATGTAGTGTTGGTGTCACCATCTGTTGGTGGGCTTTGTCAGAGGCACTGACAGAACACCATCTTATATTTTAAAATAGGAACGTATGTAGAGTAAAATATGATTTATAACATAGCTGTCACGTGGGTTTTGTTTCTTTTGGATCCCATCTACCGTTCACAGAGAAAGCTGGTTTGTATTTTTTCGGCGCCCCCCCACATGCCTTTCCCATGTTTATGCAAACCTAATTAAGACACAATGGTGTTGTGATTGCTGTGCTCAAGTCACTTGGCATGAAACAAACACATTTGCAAGTGAAGCTCTTGAGTGGATTCACTTTTCTGCAATTGAGACATTGTTTCCAGGTATCGCACAATTTTAAATAATGGCTTCTGTTACATGTTTTCAATTAGCCATATGGAGGAGATGCTGTGCTCATTCAACATACAACACAACATTACTTTAGCTTGTCTATTGTTAGCCTCACAAGCTGCCTGATCTTGCGAGATGACATGAATGTTCGCTAACACCGAATGATAGCGCTGCTGTAATCAGTCTGGTAATCACAAAGCTAGTCTATTGTGGCTGTGGGTAGAAAACAATGGTGAGTAGCATGGCATTTCTCTGCGCTATAATAATGGCAGAGTGATGAAAACAAAACAATTGAATATTTACTGCTAACAAGTTCTTAATAACTTGCACCCATTTGAGGACTTGGAACCCTTCAAAACAAATAGCCTCCATTTAAAAACTTCCTATGTGACTCTGTTACGCTCCCTGAGTGAATGTGCTGCAAGTGAAAGACCTTCGAGATATATGGTGTTTGTAAATATATATATATGTATACAGTTGGAGTCATTAAAATTTGTTTTTAAACCACTCCCAAAACAGTGGTGTAAAGTACTTTAGTAAAAATACTTTAAAGTACTACATAACTCATTTTTGTGGGTGTCAGTACTTTACTTTACTGTGCATATTTTTGACTACTTTCACTTTCACATGCATACATTCCTAAAGAAAATAATGTACTTTTTACTCTGTACATTTTCCCTGACAACCAAAAGTACTCGTTACAATTTGAATGCTTAACATGACAGGAAAATGGTCCAATTCATGCACTTATCAAGAGAACATCCCTGCTCCTCCCTACTACCTCTGATTTGCCTGGCTCACTAAACACAAATGCTTCATTTGTAAATTATGTCTGAGTGTTGGAGTGTGCCCCTGACTATCCGTAAATTTAAAAAACAAGACAATTGTGCCGTCTGGTTTGCCCTATATACAGTACCTTGCGAAAGTATTCGGCCCCCTTGAACTTTGCTACCTTTTGCCACATTTCAGGCTTCAAACATAAAGATATACAACTGTATTTTTTTGTGAAGAATCAACAACAAGTGGGACACAATCATGAAGTGGAATGACATTTATTGGATATTTCAAACTTTTTTAACAAATCAAAAACTGAAAAATTGGGCGTGCAAAATTATTCAGCCCCTTTACTTTCAGTGCAGCAAATGCTCTCCAGAAGTTCAGTGAGGATCTCTGAATGATCCAATGTTGACCTAAATGACTAATGATGATAAATACAATCCACCTGTGTGTAATCAAGTCTCCATATAAATGCACCTGCACTGTGATAGTCTCAGAGGTCCGTTAAAAGCGCAGAGAGCATCATGAAGAACAAGGAACACACCAGGCAGGTCCGAGATACTGTTGTGAAGAAGTTTAAAGCCGGATTTGGATACAAAAAGATTTCCCAAGCTTTAAACATCCCAAGGAGCACTGTGCAAGCGATAATATTGAAATGGAAGGAGTATCAGACCACTGCAAATCTACCAAGACCTGGCCGTCCCTCAAAACTTTCAGCTCATACAAGGAGAAGACTGATCAGAGATGCAGCCATACATGATCACTCTGGATGAACTGCAGAGATCTACAGCTGAGGTGGGAGACTCTGTCCATAGGACAACAATCAGTCGTATATTGCACAAATCTGGCCTTTATGGAAGAGTGGCAAGAAGAATGCCATTTCTTAAAGATATCCATAAAAAGTGTTGTTTAAAGTTTGCCACAAGCCACCTGGGAGACACACCAAACATGTGGAAGAAGGTGCTCTGGTCAGATGAAACCAAAATTTAACTTTTTGGCAACAATGCAAAACGTTATGTTTGGCGTAAAAGCAACACAGCTCATCACCCTGAACACACCATCCCCACTGTCAAACATGGTGATGGCAGCATCATAGTTTGGGCCTGCTTTTCTTCAGCAGGGACAGGGAAGATGGTTAAAATTGATGGGAAGATGGATGGAGCCAAATACAGTACCATTCTAGAATGGCCAAGTCAAAGTCCAGACCTGAATCCAATCGAGAATCTGTGGAAAGAACTGAAAACTGCTGTTCACAAATGCTCTCCAACCAACCTCACTGAGCTCGAGCTGTTTTGCAAGGAGGAATGGGAAAAAATGTCAGTCTCTCGATGTGCAAAACTGATAGAGACATACCCCAAGCGACTTACAGCTGTAATCGCAGCAAAAGGTGGCGCTACAAAGTATTAACTTAAGGGGGGCTGAATAATTTTGCACGCCCAATTTTTCAGTTTTTGATTTGTTAAAAAAGTTTGAAATATCCAATAAGTGCCGTTCCACTTCATGATTGTGTCCCACTTGTTGTTGATTCTTCACAAAAAATTACAGTTTTATATCTTTATGTTTGAAGCCTAAAATGTGGCAAAAGGTCGCAAAGTTCAAGGGGGCCGAATACTTTCGCAAGGCACTGTAATACATTTGAAATTATTTACTTTTACTTTTAAGTATATTTAAAATCAAATACTTTTAGACATTTTTCCCAAGTAGTATTTCAGTGGGTGACTCACTTTTACTTCAGTCATTTTCTGTTAAAGGTATCTTTACTTTTACTCAAGTATGACAATTGGGTACTTTTTCCACCACTGTTCATTTTATACTTCCTCTCCTAATAAACTTAGTGTCATATAAAACCTGACCTCTTTCTTTGTAATATGAGTAGTATTTTGATATCAACCACAATTTTCTATGAAAATTGAAAAATATCAACATGAATATAAAAACAAAAATGTCTGGTCAGAAAATGTGTCAATATATTGTTGAACATAATACTCTATATGCATATCAAAGTTCCAGAGTCCTACTTTTAGTCCAATTTGTAAGCCAACATAGTGAATGTGAAAATGGATAAAAAATGTCCCCTTAATTTGCAGGATGTGCAGCAAAAGGAGGGCTGTGATTGGTTACATTGCCTACTATGCCAATTTCTCTGTATAAAATGGACCATTTTTAAAAAACTAGCATAGATCCAACTCTGAAATTTGTATATGCCAGTAGAGTATATTATGTTCAACAATCATTTGAAACATTTGCCAAATGACAATTTTAGATTTTCTATATTCATTTTTATATTTTAAAATAATTGCCCTAGAAACACAAGCATTTCACTACACCTGCAATAACATCTGCTAAACATGTGTATGTGACCAATATTGTATTTTTTATTTTATTTGATATATTCATTTAAAAAAGTTGTAATTTTTTTTTATTGAAATCAAAATATTACTCATATTACAAATCTGTAGCACCTACAGATTAAACATTATGTAGTCTTAAAGGAGGCCTGGGTAAGGCCACAATGTCATAAATATACCGTTGATCAATTATTTATAAATTATGCTTTAATTACAAATGTCAAATATATGTCAACAATCCTTTCTCCAAAGAACCATTCTATGGATTAAATCTTGTGAAAATCATGGTATTTTTTTGTCCTCACTTGGTGAGGATTCACTCTTTTGTGAATAGCCATTGTGGGCATTAGAATGAATCATTTTATTCATCTTTTGCCGCAATTTCCATGTCTCCTTGATGTAATCTATTGTACTTTTTTGCTTCCTACCATTTCTACAAGTATGCCATTTTTGGTTTCTTGAACAATTGTCTTCCTCAAAAGGCAGCAGCTTTTAATCAAATCATAAATTTGCCGTGGGGCTATATGGGGTACTTCGATCAGGGAACCAAGAGCACTCGATCCAGCCAAGTCCAAAGGAACAAAACAATTGGGTAAAATACCTTCGGCAGACGAATCAAAGGCTGCAATCAGGAAAGCAAGCTGTTTGCTGAATTGTCCCTGATGCGTCATCAACGAGCCTGAATAGCTTGTTGATTTGTCCTTCACTCCTACAAATGCAGCTCTCAATGTGTTTGACTGTAAACTGGCGGCACTTCAAATCCTCTCAATTCCACTGAAAAAGCTCAGAGTGGAAAGGCGTCCACGGTGTAGCTGTGAACGTGTATAAACCTTTTAAGTAAACAACCTGACAGTACACAAACCTTTCCAGAGGAATCAGGTTTTCCTATGATTTGTTCTGAGATTATTGTAGCAGATCTACAAGCTCACTTGCAAATTGATCCCTTGACAGCAGCCAACAAGTAAACCAATCTATATATTTGCATGCAGGAGAGGGACAGAGAGAGAAATAGCGAGGGAGAGTAGGAAGCAGTTGGGGCTGCCGCTGCTTGACTGAAATTTCATAGAGGATCATGTCTACAAATGTTAATTCTACCCATTAATACCCCCCCCGCGTTAGTTTCATTCCCTGTTAATAAGCTTGAAATTTAAAAAAGACAGAACATATTGGCCTTGTTACATAGGAAGTGATAAGGCCCTGCAATACACATAAAAAAACAGAGGAGGGAAATAACAGCAAGCGACAGGCATTCCACACCACGAGGAAATAAGCTATAGCTCCTCTAATGTCCAATGGAGGTTTCCAACTGGCTCTTTTGCAATCTAATATGGGTTGAATCCTTACTTAAAAATCTGTGCTGGAATATTATTGGCTCTGTTGTTGTGACAAAGGAAACTTTGCAAGAAAAAATATACTAACCATCCAATTATCCAATTATATTATGGGTTTGCGCAATAGGTTTGGTCAAGTATCGCAGGGGGTTACATGAAATGAATCTTAGCATGTAACATTTGAGTGTAGAGGTCAATGCAGAGGGAAATTCATTTGGCGCCCCCTACTAGATGCTCAGGCTACTATGAGGAAGGCTAAATTGACTGGATACATAGTGGTTTCTATCAGCACTGCACTCGCTGGCAGTCAAGTGATGAAATGTCCCTGCTATACACTTGAGTGCCTATCACATAGTCAAAGAGAAGTTGAGAGAGGGCAGAGTGTATGTATGACTTGTCTCCCTTTTAGGAACACCTTCCTATTTTTGGTTTACATCCCCCCTCAATTTGTTGAGGCATGGACTCTACAAGGTGTCAAAAGCATTTCCACAGGGATGCTGGCCCATGTTGACTCCAATGCTTCCCACAGTTGTGTCAAGTTGGCTGGATGTCCTTTGGGAGTTGGACCATTCTTGATATACACGAGAAACGGTTGTGCATTAAAAACCCAGAAGCGTTGCATTTCTTGACACAAACGGGTGGCCTGGCACCTACTAACATACCCCGTTCAAAGGCACTAAAACCTTTTGTCTTGCACATTCACTCTCTGAATGGCACACATACACAATCCATGTATCAAGGCTTACAATCCTTCTTTAACATGTCTCCTCCCTTTCATCTACACTGATTGAAGTGGATTTAACAAGTGACATCAATAAGGGATCATAGATTTCACCTTGATTCACCTGTTCAGTCTATGTCAGATGTTCTTAATGTTTTTTTATACTCAGTGTATAATGCAATAACATTTTCTGAAAACCCTGTATATATTTGGCATTCAAGCCAGGACAATTGACGTTAAATCTAGAATAATAGCCTGGTTGGTTAGTCTGCTATTGTTATTTTCTTCACATTCTATGAACAACCTACATTATATAACACCCCTTCAAATTACTGGATTCAGCTATTTCAGCCACATCCGTTACTGACAGGTGTATAAAATCGAGCACACAGCTATGCAATCTCCATAGACAAACATTGGCAATAGAATGGCCTTACTGAAGAGCTCAGTGACTTTCAACGTGGCACAGTCACATGATGCTACCTTTCCAACAAGTCAGTTCGTCAAATTTCTGCCCTGTTAGAGCTGCCCTGGTCAACTGTAAGTGCTGTTATTGTGAAGTGGAAACATCTAGGAGCAACAACAGCTCAGCTACAAAGTGGTAAGCCTCACACGCTCACAGCACGGGACTGCCGAATGCTGAAGCTCATAAAAATCATCTGCCCTCGGTTTCAATAATCAATACTGAGTTCCAAACTGCCTCTGGAAGCAACTTAAGCACCATAACTGTTCGTCGAGAGCTTCATGAAATGGGTTTCCATGGCCGAGCAGCTGCACATAAGCCTAAGAGTGGTGTAAAGTACGTCGCCATTGGACTCTGCAGCAGTGGAAACGCATTCTCTGGACTTATGAATCAAGCTTCACTCTCTGGCAGTCCGATGGATGAATCTGGGTTTGGCGGATGCCAGGAGAACACTACCTTCCCTGAATGCATAGTGTCAACTGTAAAGTTTGATGGAGGAGGAATAATGGTCTGTGGCTGTTTTCATTGTTGGGTCCCCTTAGTTCCAGTGAAGGTAAATATTTATGCTACAGCATACAACGAGATTCTAAACGATTCTGCGCTTCCAACTTTGTGGGACCAGTTTGGGGAAGGCCCTGTCCTGTTTTAGCATGAAAATACCCCCGTGAAAGGCCGACTGCGAGCCAGGCCTTATTGCCCAATATCAGTGCCCGACCTCATTAATTATCTTGTAGCTGAATGGAAGCATGTCCCATCAGCAATGTAGGAAAGCCTTCCTAGAAGAGGGGAGGCCGTTATCTTCTTTGGGATAGGGGCGGGATTTTGACATCCGGATGAAATGCGTGCCCAAAGTGAACTACATGCTACTCAGGCCCATAACCTAGGATATGCATATGCATATAAGATTTGGATAGAAAACACTCTAAAGTTTCTAAAACTGTTAAAATAATATCTGTGAGAATAACAGAACTGAAATGGCAGGCGAAACTCAAATGTTCATCCTACCACTGATTTCAATGGCTGGTACTTTTATAATAGGGTGAAATCGTGCCCGATTGCAGTTCCTAGGGCTTCCACTAGATGTAAACAGTCTTTAGAAAGAGATTCAGGCTGGTTTCTGGACAAATGAGGGAGAATAAGTCATTTTTCTAAGGGCTCTCATTTTGGCTGTAGTGTTTCCATGCGCATGGCCGAGATGGCGCGTTCTTTTTGTTTATCTCCGGTAAAGACAATAACGATTCTCCGTCTAAAATGTTATTGTTTATTTACGTATTAGGGTACCTAAGGATTGATTAGAAATATTGATTGACTTGTTTGGATAAGTTTATTGGTAACGTCTGGGATTCATTTTGTATGCATTTTGACCGATGGAAACCGAGTGGATTATTGACTGAAGCCCGCCAGCTAAACTGAGATTTTATGGAAATAAAGAAGAAATTTATCGAACAAAAGAACCATTTGTAATGTAACTGAGACGTTTTGTAGTGCCAACAGAAGAAGATCTTCAAAGGTAAGGCATATATTATATTGCTATTTCTGACTTCGTGTAGTAAATAATTTGTTATGCATTTGTGTGCTGGATGCTGTCCTCAGATAATCGCATGGTTTGCTTTTGCAGTAAAGCCATTTTGAAATCTGACACCTTGGCTGGATTAACAAAAAGTTAAGCTTTATTTTTTTGTATTGCACTTGTGATTTCATAAAAGTTGAATATTTATAGTAATTTAATTTGAATTTGGAGCTCTGCCATTTCACCGGATGTTGGACGCTGCCGTCCCAGCTACCCCAAAGAAGTTATAGCAGCAAAGGGGGGACATGAGATGATTGACGAACTTGTGTACTGTACATTGTTGTAAGAAACCATGAGCTGTTACGAATGCCTACAGCAAGTTTTATAATACTATGTCGCATATACAGTTGAAATCGGAAGTTTACATACACTTAAGTTGGAATCATTAAAAGTCATTTTTCAACCATTCCACATATTTCTTGTTAACAATAGTTTTGGCAAGTCGGTTAGGACATCTACTTTGTGCATGACACGAGTCATTTTTCCAACAATTGTTTACAGATTATTTCACTTATAATTCACAGTACCACAATTCTACTGGGTCAGAAGCTTACATACACTAAGTTGACTGTGCCTTTAAACAGCTTGGAAAATTCCAGAAAATTATGTCATGGCTTTAGAAGCTTCTGATAGGCGAATTGACATAATTTGAGTCAACTGGAGGTGTACCTGTGGATGTATTTGAAGGCCTACCTTCAAACGCAGTGCATCTTTGCTTGACATCATGGGAAAATCAAAAGAAATCAGTCAAGACATCAGAAAAAAAATTATAGACCACGAGTCTGGTTCATCCTTTGGAACAATTTCCAAATGCCTGAAGGTACCACGTTCATCTGTGCAAACAATAGTACACAAGTATTAACACTATGGGACTACGTATCTGTCATACCTCTCAGGAAGGATATGCGTTCTGTCTCCTAGAGAAAAGTGTAAATCAATCCCAGAACAACAACAAATGACCTTGCGAAGATGCTGGAGGAAACAGGTACAAAAGTATATATTTCCACAGTGAAAACGAGTCCTATATCGACATAACTGGAAAGGCCGCTTAGCAAGGAAGAAGCCATTGCTCCAAAACCACCATAAAAAAGCAAGACTACGGTTTGCAACTGCACATGCGGACAAAGATTGTACTGTTTTGAGAAATGTCCTCTGGTCTGATGAAACAAAAATATAACTATTTGGCCATAATGGTCATCGTTATGTTTGGAGGAAAAAGGGGGAGGCTTGCAAGCGAAGAGCACCATTCCAACCGTGAAGCACAAGGGTGGCAGCATCATGTTGTGGGGTGCTTTGCTGCAGGAGGGACTGGTGCACTTCACAAAATAGATGACATCATGAGGTAGGAAAAGTGTGTGGTTATATTGAAGCAACATCTCAAGACATCAGTCAGGAAGTTAAAGCTTGGTCGGAAATTGACAATGACCCCAAGCATACTTCCAAAGTTGTGGCAAAATGGCTTAAGGACAACAAAGTCAAGGTATTGGAGTGGCCATCACAAAGCCCTGATGTCAATCCCATGGAAAATGTGAGGGCAGAACTGAAAAAGTGTGTGCGAGCAAGGAGGCCTACAAACCTGACTCAGTTACATCAGCTCTGTCAGGAGGAATGGGCCAAAATTCACCCAACTTGTTCTGGGAAGTTTGTGGAAGGCTAACCAAAATGTTTGACCCAAGTTAAACAATTTAAAGGAAATGCTACCAAATACTAATTGAGTGTATGTAAATTTCTGACCCACTGGGAATGTGATGAAAGAAATAAAATCAGAAATAAATAATTCTCTACTATTATTCTGACATTTCACATTCTAAAAAATAAAGTGGTGATCCTAACTGACCTAAGAGAGGGATTTTTTACTAGGATTAAATGTCAGGAATTGTGAAAAACTGAGTTTAAATGTATTTGGCTAAGGTGTATGTTAACTTCCCACTTCAACTGTACATTCGATGTGAAACTCGCCCTCAATAATACATTGGATCTAAGACTGTTGGCTTTGAGTTACGTGTGATGTTGTGTAGAAGGTTGTGTTAAAGACCCCGTCGAAACAAAACAAAACAGAATGCTGTCAAGCCTTGCTCATTGTATTTTGTGTTTTTGTTATATGTTTGGGTAGGCCAGGGTGTGACATGGGTTTATATGTTGTTTTTCATATTGCGGTTTGTAGTATTTGGGATCGCGGCTAATTAGGGGTGTTGTATAGGCTTGGCTGCGTGAGGCGATTCTCAATTGGAGTCAGGTGCTTCGCGTTGTCTCTGATTGGGAACCGTATTTAGGCAGCCTGACTTTCGCTTTGTATTTTGTGGGTGTTTGTTCCTGTCTCTGTGTAGTAGTCACCAGATAGGCTGTAATTAGTTTCACGTTCCGTTCTGTTGTTTTTGTATTCCAGTTATTTCATGTACCGCTATTCTGTTCATTAAAGTCATGAGTAACCTACACGCTGCATTTCGGTCCGACTTTCTTCATTCAACAGACGAACGCCGTTACAGAAACACCCAACGCTCACGGACCGAGCAGCGTGTAACTCGCAACGACGCAGATAACTGGCAGGAGCTAATGGAGTATACGACGTGGGAAGAAATTGACAGGTGGGCGGCCGACCCAGAGAGAGTGCAGGCACCCGCCTGGGATTCGCTTCAGCAGTGCGAAGAGGGCTACAGGCGAATCGAGTCAAAGAAAAAGACACGTCGGATAAAATGGAGAGGCGCTGGTTTAAACAGGCAGCGACAGCTGGAGCAGCAAAGGGAGGATGAATTATTCGGAGAATGGACATGGGAAGACGTGTTGGATGGTAAAGGTTGTTACACTTGGGAGGAGATATTGGCCGGAAGAGATTGCCTCCCATGGGAACAGGTGGAGGCACTAATGAGAGCACAGGCAACGGGAGATAGGAGCCGACGATACGAGGGAACACGGTTGGCAAGGAAACCTGAAAAGCTGCCCCAAAAAATTATTGGGGGGGGCTAGAAGGGAGAATAGTTATGCCAGGTAGGAGACCTGCGCAAACTCCCTGTGCTCACCGGTGGGCTAGAGAGACCGGGCAGGCACCGTGTTATGCTATGGAGCGCACGGTGTTTTCAGTGCGGGAGCATAGCCCGGTGCGGCACATACCAGCTCTTCCTATTGGCCGGGCTAGAGTGGGCATCGAGCCAGGTAAGCTTGGGCAGGCTCGGTGCTCAAGAGCTCCAGTGCGCCTGCACGGTCCGGTCTATCCAGAGCCACCTCTACACACCAGTCCTCCGGTAGCAGCTCCCCGCACCAGGCTTCCTGTGCGTGTCCTCGATCCAGTACCACCAGTTCCAGCACCACGCACCAGGCCTCCAGTGCGCCTCGCCTGTTTAGCACAGCCAGAGCCTTTCTCCTCTCCTGCGCTGCCGGAGTCTCCAGTCTGCCCAGCGCCGCCAGTGCTCCCAGTCTGCCCAGCGCCGCCAGTGCTCCCAGTCTGCCCAGCGCGGCCAGTGCTCCCAGTCTGCCCAGCGCGGCCAGTGCTCCCAGTCTGCCCAGCGCCGTCAGTGCTCCCAGTCTGCCCAGCGCCGCCAGTGCCGCCAGTCAGCCCAGCGCTGCCCGACAACCAGTCTCTTCCAGATCTGCCCGACAACCAGTCTCTTCCAGATCTGCCCGACAACCAGTCTCTTCCAGATCTGCTCGACAACCAGTCTCTTCCAGATCTGCCAGCCAGCCAGGATTTACCGGAGCCTACTACCTGCCTGAGCTTCATCTCAGTAATGGGCTTCCTCTCAGTACTGGGCTTCCTCTCAGTACTGGGCTTCCCCTCAGTACCGGGCTTCCCCTCAGTACCGGGCTTCCCCTCAGTACCGGGCTTCCCCTCAGTCCCGGGCTGCTTCGGTCCCGAGTTGCCCCTCTGTCCCGAGCTGCCCCTCTGTCCCGGGCTGCCCCTCTGTCCCGGGCTGCCCCTCTGTCCCGGGCTGTCCCTCTGTCCTAAGATGCCCCTCTGTCCTGAGATGCCCCTCTGTCCTGAGATGCCCCTCTGTCCCGAGCTGCTCCTCAGTTATGTGGGGATCTGGGTGAGGACTATTAGGCCATGGTCGGCGGAGAGGGTGGATTATCCCAGGACGCGAAGGGGAGGAACTAGGACATTAATGGAGTGGGGTCCACGTCCTGAGCCAGAACCGCCACCATGGACAGACGCCCACCCGGACCCTCCCTATGCTCTTGAGGTGCGTCCGGGAGTCCGCACCTTAGGGGGTGGTTCTGTCACGCCTTGGTCATTGTATTTTGTGTTTTTGTTATATGTTTGGGTAGGCCAGGGTGTGACATGGGTTTATATGTTGTTTTTCGTATTGGGGTTTGTAGTATTTGGGATCGCGGCTAATTAGGGTTGTTGTATAGGCTTGTCTGCCTGAGGCGATTCTCAATTGGAGTCAGGTGCTTCGCGTTGTCTCTGATTGGGAACCGTATTTAGGCAGCCTGACTTTCGCTTTGTATTTTGTGGGTGTTTGTTCCTGTCTCTGTGTAGTAGTCACCAGATAGGCTGTAATTAGTTTCACGTTCCGTTCTGTTGTTTTTGTATTTCAGTTATTTCATGTACCGCTATTCTGTTCATTAAAGTCATGAGTAACCTACACGCTGCATTTTGGTCCGACTTTCTTCATTCAACAGACGAACGCCGTTACAAATGCACTCTGTTGCACATAAAACATTAGGAATGCAATGGTAATAAGAATGTATTAAAGGGATAGTTTGTGATTTTGGCAATAATAATAACTTTATCTACTTCCCCAGAGTCAGATTAACTCGTGGATACCATTTTTATGTCTCTGCATCCTTTATGAAGGAAGTGATTAACCAATCTTCATTGATGAAAGCACTAATCTCTTGCTAAAGTGAAAATAAAATGTGATTTCCCCCAAAGCAATTGTCTCATTCTTGTGTCAATGTGAAAGCACCTTATTGCTATTATTCACTCTGCCTCATAATGTTAACCAGTGTCATGTGAATTTGAGAAAGATGAATAATTACTTATCATTTACCAGATGTTATCAATTTGAGAAATAATGTGTTCTGATGTCGTAAAGGGGGCCTCTGTTACTATATTTATACCCCACAAATAAGTAGTACGTGTTAATGCCACACTCAGTGGCTTTGTAGGTAGAGCTTACACCCTGAGATTGGAACGTTGGGAGTTTGATTCCCAAGCGAGTCATACCCTAGTAAATATGGGACCCAATGTTTCTCTGCTTGAGATGATAGATTGGAGGTAAGGCCCTGCGATAGACTAGCGTTCTATCCAGCGGGTGTACTTGTGGATACCTCACACTACAGAAACAGGAGATAGGCTCCTGCTCCAAGCCAAGGCTAGTGCAAGATGTACTTACTTTTTATGTGGTAGTGAGATGTATAGTACGTTTCATGTCGTTACAGCTTTTGATGAGCATTGTGTTTGGTACTGTACATGTGTCCGCGGGGGCCTTTTTTTCCTTTAAAGCTACAAACAGAAGTTGAAACTATAACAAAGTACCCTCCCCGCCTCTGTTCCAGTAAAAAGTTGAAGGACGGGGCTGGAAAATGTAACCCCTTTCAAATTCATAGACAGAGCTATGGATGCAAGGATTGGCCATCCATGATATCAAAATGATAGTTTTAACCATGTTTTGAGGCTATATAGATTTTTTTTAAACATTTATTTTGTTTACAAATATTGGAAGTAAAACAAGCTTAAATTTTGAATTCTGATGGGGTACAACAGTTGAACTTTGATCATGAGGCATTTATAAGTTATATTCTTCAGAATCAATGGGTGCGTATCATTAATTTATATGTCTAAAAATATTTGCAGCTAATGCAGATTGCCCCTTTTAAAAGTATTTTTCGGGGTTTACATCTGATACTTGGTTGTGGTGTTGTGAAAGGGGCCTCTGTTTAGGGTTGCATAGGGTTGGAAACTTTCCGTGAAATTTCCAGAAATTTTCCAGGGGAAGTTAAGCCCTGGAATGTCGATAATATATCTTAAATTCATCAAAAAAGGTAGCTTGTAACAGTGAACCTTTTTGTGGTATACACACAAGACAATTCTAGATCTTGTGGCATATTTTGGTAAAACTATCCCCAGTTCAATGGAATTGCAACCCTCTGCATTATTCCATCACATGTACAGCTGATTCACACCACCTCACTGTCTGAGCCAAGGACTACATGCTTTCTGGAAAGTTTTGATTACAATACTGGTTGGGGTGAATATATTTGATATAAATACATAATTTTTTGTTAACTAGTAAATAGTAGCCTACAGCAAAGTGTGTTTAAACCATTTATAACTTGTGAACAATTTCTGCTATTTAGTTTTTGCTACCATGTGGGTTTTAGTTTGCTTGAGTCTGCTAACTGACGAGTGTTGATTCACCTGTTTCAATACATGTTTTATTGTCAAACATTTATCTTACAAAGGAGTTAACTATTAACTACTGCTTAACTATTCATCTGTACATGGAATTGTTTTATTTTACTATATTTTTCTAATCTTTACAGGAAAATGCCACAGGCACTATCTGATGTGTGGAGACATTTCACTGCAGCCAATGTAGACGGAAAAGCTGAGTACATTTGCAAATACTGTGCCAAATCATATGTGAAGAATAAAACATAAAAGATGCAGAATCATCTGGCCAAGTGCATAATTTTCCCTCAGCGCTCAAAATAAGCAACCTCTGACGAAAGTGCCTCTACTTCTATTTGAGGTGAAAATGATGAATCAGACACCTTATCGATAGCAACAGCTCATGGTCCTCCTGGAATCAAAAGGTTTTTAGATTCAATGGCGGAACGTAGTCAGAGAAATGCTGATGAATGACTTGCTCAAGCTGTGTATGCAACTGGTTCACCTCTGATGCTCACAGGTAATGTGTATTGGAAGAGATTTCTGAATGTTCTTTGCCCAGCATACAACCCTCCAACCAGACATGCTTTGTCTACTCATTTGCTGGATGAAGAGTTCAACAGAGTTCAAGTGAAGGTCAAGCAAATCATAGAGAAAGCAGACTTATTTCAATCTCTCTGATGGGTGGTCGAATGTTCATGGTCAAGGAATAATTAACTACATAATTTCCACCCCTCAACCAGTATTCCACAAGAGCACACACACAAAGGACAACAGACACACATGTCTCTACATTGCAGATTAGCTGAAGGCAGTCATCAATGACCTTGGACCATAGAAGGTATTTGCACTGGTGACAGACAATGCTGCGAACATGAAGGCTGCTTGGTCTACCCTCACATCACACCCATTGGCTCTGCTGCTCATGCATTGAATCTGCTCCTCAAGGACATCATGGCACTGAAAACAATGGATTCACTCAACAAGAGAGCCAAGGAAATGGTTAGGTATGTGAAGGGTCATCAAGTTATAGCAATCTACCTTACCAAGCAAAGTGAGAAGAATAAGAACACCACATTGAAGCTGCGCAGCAACACCTGCTGGGGTGGTGTTGCCATCATGTTTTACAGTCTCCTGGAGGGGAAGGAGTCTCTCCAAGAAATGGCCATATCACAGTCTGACGATATGGACAGCCCCATCAGGAGGATCCTCCTGGATGTTGTATTTTGGGAGAGAGTGGTAAGCAGCCTGAAACTCCTGAAACCTATAGTAGTAGCCATTGTACAGATTGAGGGAGACAATGCCATCCTGTCTGATGTTCAGAATCTGCTTGCAGATGTAAGTAAATACATCTGTACTGCCCTGCCCACTTCATTGTTGATCCAAGCAGAGGAAACTGCAGTTCTGAAATACGTCAAAAAGCGTGAAGACTTCTGCCTGAAGCCCATACACACCGCAGTGTACATGTTGGACCCCAAATATGCTGGCAAGAGCATCCTGTCTGGTGCAGAGATTAACAAGGCCTATGGTATCATCACTACCATGTCTCGCCACCTTGGCCTGGATAAGCGCAAGGTTCTTGGCGAAGTATACTTCCTAGCAAAGGCTTTGGGATGGAGATGCATTATGGCAGTTGTGCCAACATATCTCATCAACCACCTGGTAGATGGGACTTTGTGGATCTGAGGCTCTTTCCCCTGTTGATCCATCATCCTCCAAATCCCACCAATATCAGCCAGCTCAGAGCACAACTGGTCCTTGTTTGGGAACACACACCAAAGCACGCAACAGGCTGATCAATACAAGGGTTGAAAAATTGGTCGACACCCGGGCAAATTTGAGGCTTTTTGAGCATGACAATGAGCCATCCTCAACAAGCTTGGAAAGTGACAGTAAAGATGAGGCCTCAGTGTCTGATGTTCATTGAGGTCCAGAGAGAAGACATGGAAGCCTGAGAGGAAGACAACCAAAGCATTCATTTTTAGAATATCATTTTACAGATGTACAGTTTCAGAACAGTTGTATATATACTGAGATCATGTGACAGATCATGTGACACTTAGATTGCACACAGGTGAACTTTATTTAACTAATTATGTGACTTCTGAAGGCAATTGGTTGCACCAGATCCTATTTAGGGGCTTCAAAGCAAAGGGGATGAATAGATATACACGCGATATACACCTATTTGGACTATTTTGTGTATGTCCATTACATAAAATCTAAATAAAGGCATCTGTACATCTCATCTGCCTAGACCCGCCTGCTCACACCCCATCCCTAGTGCCTGCATTACTGTTTACCATATGTCCTTAAATTGTACCAATTTATTTTTCTCGGTTGCCCATGCCATTTCATTATTTAAAATAATAAATATAGCATTCCTAGAAAGCATGGATTATTGAGCCATTGTTAGTTTTACACCTAAGACATGACTCTGCCGTTGTGTTGTAGAATTTGTGAATTGTGTCTTGTTTTATAAATTCGATACATTTGTTGATACTGAATTAAGCCTACATTTTCATGAACTGTAATTCCGTTAATTATACCCAAACTTTCCCTTCATCTCATGCCAACATTGGTTCTTTTTAAATCTTCGTTCCAATAGTTTATATTTTTTTCTAAGAGATTGTCATTTGGATATGCTCTTTGCACAATATTATCTTACCTATCATATGAACATCCTTTTCCGATTCAAATAAGATTTCCTCAAGATTGATCTGATGCCGAAACTATTTCAAATAAAAATGTCGTAATATGTACAGTTGAAGTCGGAAGTTTACATACACTTAGGTTGGAGTCATCAAAACTTGTTTATCAGCTTGGAAAATTACAGGAAATTATGTCATGGCTTTAGAAGCTTCTGATATGCTAATTGACATAATTTGAGTCAATTGGAGGTGTGTACCTGTGGATGTATTTCAAGGCCTACCTTCAAACTCAGTGCCTCATTGCTTGACATCATGGGAACATCAAAAGAAATCAGTCAAGACATCATAAAAAAAATTATTGACCTCCACAAGTCTGGTTCATCCTTGGGAGCAATTTACAAATGCCTGAAGGTACCACGTTCACCTGTACAAACAATAGTACACAAGTATAAACACCATGGGACCACACAGTCGTCATACCGCTCAGGAAGGAGACGTGTTCTGTCAACTAGAGATGAACGTACTTTGGTGCAAAAAGTGCAAATCAATCCCAGAACAACAGCAAAGTACCTTGTGACAAAGTACCGTTAATTCCCATATAAAAAGTACCGTTAATTCCCATATATTCCCGTTAATTCCCACAGAAAGTTTCCACCTCTGAATATTCCCCAAAATATGCAACCCTACCTCTGTCACACTGTATTTATACCCCACAGATAAATACTACATCTATAAGATGTAGTGGTATGTATTAAATGTTTAATGTCATTCCAGCCTTTGATGTGCATTGGGTTTGGTATGGTACACGTGGCCGTGGCGGGGGTTTGATCTGGTGCCCACACTTGCCACACACACCCTCTGGGTGAATGGGCACTTTGAGTTTCCTGTGGAGGACAAAAGGCAGTGCCAGCCTGCCACATGCCACTGATGTGAGCAGAGAAGTGGCATGCTGGAACATGCCTGATGACACGCTAAAATAGACAACCATTTGTTTCCCGTAGAGTAAATGACTGTAATAGTCAGCCACTGCCGGTCATCAAGTGTTGTCATCTTTTTGCGCCTCTAATGGACAATGCAAATGAATTGGGAAGCGACTATTTTTGTAGCAACGACTGGCGCTAGCTGCTAGCATTAATCACTGTGCAGTTGATGAAGACAGAGGTCACCAGGGACACAGCTGATGGCGAAGCCTGGCATTATAACACTTTATTATTGTTGGTACCTTTGGTCATATAGTGTATGTGGACACCTGCTCATTGAACATCTCATTCCAAAATCATGGGCATGGAGTTGCGTGGTTACAGTGCGGTAGTGAGGCAGGTTGGATGTACTGCCAAATTCTGTAAAACGATGATGGAGATGGCTTATGGTAGAGCAATGAACATTCAATTCTCCGGCAACAGCTCTGGTGGACATTCCTGCAGTCAGCATGCCAATTGCAAACACATCTGTGGCATTGTTTTGTGTGACAAAACTGCACATTTTAGAGTGGCCTTTTATCACCCCCAGCATAAGGTGCCCCTGTGTAATGGTCATGCCGTTTAATCAGCTCCTTGATATGCCACACCAGGTGGATGGATTTGAGAGAAATAAGCTTTTTGTGCGTATGGAACATTTATGGGATATTTTATTTCATGAAACATGGGACCAACACTTCACATGTTGCATTCATATTTTTGTTCAGTATAGACAATTTTTTGCTTCCAACTTTGTGGGAAGGGTTTGGGGAAGGGATCCATATGTGGTTTGTCGAGATTGGTGTGAAAGAAAATGACTGGCCTGCACAGAGCCCTGATCTCAACCCCATCAAACACCTTTGGGATTAATTGGAACGCCGACTGAGAGCCAGGCCTAATCACCCAACATCAGTGCCCAACCTCTATAATGCTCTTGTGGCTGAATGGAAGCAAGTCCCTGCAGCAATGTTCCAACATCTAGTGGAAAGCCTTTCCAGAAGAGTGGAGGCTGTTATAGCAGCAAAGGGGGGGAACAACTCCATAGGAATGTCCATGATTTTGAAATGAGATGTTCGACGAGCAGGCATCCACAAACTTTTGGTAATGTAGTGTATCTGAAGAAGAAAATGAAGAGATGCCAGAAGAATGAGTGCCGGGAAGGGGGGTGGGTCATCATTGGCTGTAATTGATTTACGATTGCCCAAAATTGTTTTATTTGGGGTATCGGGTTCATTGTGGAGGTCTGCACAGTGGGTAAATATATAGTAATTTAGACTAGAAATGCATTGATACCGATCTGTCATTAACATGCCACTCGCGACAGTATAAGACAAGGACACACAGAACCGTACTGAGAAAAGTTAATGCTAGAAACACCAGATTAATATAGTTTATGTTAACGTTAGTATTACTCCCTGGCTGTAAATGTACATTCTGCCAGTGTCTGTTTGTGCTAAGTTAAGGGTCTTACATTTGAGTGATAGACTCAATGTGAAGCACCCTTTCATGGGGTTCATGGGGAGTGTCATCAAATGCACACGTCACTGTCCCAGTGGCAATCTATTTCGGCTGTGTGGCAGTGACAGCTAAATTAACTGGGTCTATTCGAATACGTCCGTAGTTCTATTTCATCACACTCGGTAGGGGTGGTGAAAAATGCTATAGTAACAGCTTGGAATTGGACCACTGAACAAGTGAGGAGTATCTTGACGTATGCAGCATTGGCAGTGTTAGTAGTAGCAGGAGTGACATTGTTGGCATCATATTCTGAAAGCGTTAATGCTGAAATGTGCAGACTTGCCTCAAGAAAAGATCAAGCTGATTAAGGCCACAGCACGTGTGTATCGTGTGGCAATGGAGGGAGACGAAGGGTGAAGTGAGGATGACACGGCGTGGGAACACCTTCAGTAAACCTACAGCCTAAGGGGGACTGGGGTCTGGGTACAAGCCTGAGGAGGTGAATAAAGCCTTTCTTTTTGTGGACCCCAGCAGAAATGAACCCGAAGGTACAGAGTCAGGATAAGGGAGTGGGAATCGTCATGTTGTCAAACTTAGATTTTTTTCCCATATATTAAGCTTAAGACATTAATAACATTTGCAATACTTTGTGTTCTCTCTCTTTTTTCCAAGTCTTTTGCTATCACTCTCTTAGGAACCCGAAGGAGGACGAGAAAGTCAAAAGCTCCAGCTGAAATGGCATTATCAGTTGTACAATGGGAGGTGTAATGACAGAAAGGGGGAAGTAAGAGTGTGGTTGGTGTGATTATAATGTTGAGACCAGGGCCTTAAGCCGTGGGTGAAGATTATGCAGACAGAGGCCCTAAATCTCGAAGGTGTTTAATTCATTTCAAAGCTTATGTAATGTTGAACAGTAAAGGGGGAATGTTGGGTTCTAACTAGCTCTGTGTATGAAAAGCTACTGAGCAAGACAAGAGGAAGTACAGATGTTTCTGTTTGTTCAAACATGTTATTGCTGAATATTATATTCCTAAGAAAGGAGGTAAAGAGCAACAGTCTAGTCTCAGTTTTTGATAAGGCAGCCCAAGGTCGGTGAAACTCGGAGGAGGGATGTGGAACTCAACTCGAGATAAGATCAACAGTCGAAGAAAGAAGAAACCTCTGGGAGGGGGGATGACTCTCCAACTACAGTCCTATCTTGCACACACACATTTCCACACATGAAGATTCTAGACTTGGGCAGCGCCATGACAATACCATTAAGAGGAACAGACCGGGTTCCTGCCTAGTGTCAGAGACGGATAGTTTATCTTAGACATGCAAGGAGGTGATTGTATGGTATGCTTGCAGCTGAAGCACCTAGTGGGTTGAATAAAGTTTAATTTGAGCTTTTCCTAGCTGTCCATTTGAGTTTTTACTCTGTTTGTTCAGAACCTAACAGCTACAAAAAATATAGAAATAGCAGGGGATGTAAAGCCATAACACAACAGATTATGATTGATAATGTCAAAAACTGCACTGAAGTCTAACAAAACAGCTCCCACAATCTTTTTATTGTCAATTTCTCTCAGCCATCACCAGTCATTTGTGTAAGTGCCGTACATGTTGAATGCCCTTCACTTTAAGCGTGCTGAAAATCTGTTGTTAATTTGTTTACTGGAAAATAGCATTGTATCTGGTCAAACACATTTTTTCCCAAAAGTTTACTTAGGGTTGGTAACAACAGGCTGTTGGTCAGCTGTTTGAGCCAGTAAAGGGTGCTTTGATATTCTATGGAAGCGGAATGAGTTCCGCTTCCCTCAGGCCTGAGCGCACACACTTTCCTGTAGGCTTAGATTGAAGAGATGGAAAATAGGAATGGAAATATCATCCACAGTCATCCTCAGTAATTCTCCATCCAAGATGTCAGACCCAGGTGGCCTGTGCTTGTTGATAGACAACAATAATGTTTTCACCTCTTACACATTCACTTTATGAAATTCAAAATTACAATGCTTGTCAATCATCATTTGGTGAGATATACTTGGCTGTGTAGAGTCAGCGTTTGTTGATGGCATACCATGCCTAAATTTGCTAATCTTGCCAATTAAAAATGAATTAAAGTAGTTGAAAATATCAGTGGGTTTTGTGATGAATGAGCCATCTGATTCAATGAATGATGGAGCGGAGTTTGCCTTTTTCCCAACATTTCATTTAAGATGCTACAAAGCTTTTTACTATCATTCTTTATGTAATTTATCATTGTTTCACAGTGTAGTTTCTTCTTCTCTTTATTCAGTTTAGTAACATAATTTCACAATTGTGACACCCTGACCATAGTTTGCTTTGTATGTTTCTATGTTTTGTTTGGTCAGGGTGTGATCTGAGTGGGCATTCTATGTTGGATGTCTAGTTTGTCTGTTTCTGTGTTTGGCCTGATATGGTTCTCAATCAGAGGCAGGTGTTAGTCTCTGATTGTTTGTCACCACACGGGACTGTTTCGGTTTGGTTTTCGTTCATGTTCACGTTTATTGTTTTTTTTTGTTCTTAGTGTTTATGTTTTATAATAAACAATATGGACACTTACTACGCTGCGTTTAGGTCCGATCCCTGGTAAATCTGCCGTTACAACAATTTGCAGTACGTTTGCCATTCGGTTGTACAGCCATATCTATTTGCCATCATTTTGCCTCATCCCTCTCAATTTTTCAATTCCTCATCAAACCACAGGGACTTAATAGTCATTTTCTTAATGGGGGCATGCTTATTAATAAGCAATAAGCAATTTCATAAATGTGTCAAGTGCAGTGTCTGGTTCCCCGTCATTACACACCATGGCCCAACAAATATTTTTCACATCAACAACATAGGCATCACTACAAAACTTATTGTATGACCTCTTATACACAATATTAAGTCCTTGGAACTTTGGTTTTCCAAGATATGGCAATGATATTATGAACACTACATCTGACGGATTTGGATACTGATTTCAAACTAATTTCTGCAACATTAGTAAAGATATGATCAATACATGTTGATGATTTCATTCCAGCACTGTTTGTAACTACCCTGGTAGTTTGATTGATAACCTGAACCAGGTTGCAGGCACTAGTTACAGTTTGAAGCTTTCTCTTGAGTGGGCAGCCTGATGAAAGCCGGTCGATATTTAAATCACCCAGAAAGTATACCTCTCTACTGATATCACATACATTATCCAGCATTTACACATGTTATCCAGATACTGACTGGAAGCACTTGGTGGTCTATAGCAGCTTCCCACCAGAACGGGCTTTAGGTGAGGCAGATGAACCTGTAGCCATATTACTTCAACAGTATTTAACATGAGATCCTCTCTAAAACAGCTAAACCTCCACCTTTTGCATTTCTGTCTTTTCTGTAGATGTTATTATTACTACACTGTATCATCAAAGGTATTATCTGAGTGAGTTTCAGAGATTGTCAGAGTATGAACGTCATCTGTTACTAGCAAATTATTGATTTGATTAACCTTGTTTCTTAAGCTACATATGTTACCATGGGATATTTGTAAGACTTTTCTGGGATGCTTGATTATAGGTTATTTACATTGTCTTCCAACACCCTTAGGGTAATGTACATTCGCTGAAGCATTATGTCAACTCAGCGAAACAATGGTAGGGATAAACTGAGCTGGACTTGGGTCATTGATAAGTCATTGTCTAAAAGGCACCATATAATGCCGTAAAATGATTTGGGTGGATCCCATCCTCCTTATAATAGGAGCTTTGTTTCCAGAAGGTATCAAAATTGTCAATAAATGTTACATTCACAGAGCTGCAATAGTCTGGTAGCCAGTTATGGAGGGCTAAAAGTCTGCTGAACCATTCAAAGTGACGATCTAGGGAGGGCTGAGGGACAGATATTATGGGGGGTGTTTGTTGGTGTCAAGTAGAGACCCAATCAATTCTTTAAAATCCATCTTCAGCTGTCCTGAGCTGCGCTTCATAATGTCATTTGACCCCACATGAACCATGACAGTATCGGCCCCCGGTAACTGACTCACAGCCTCGGGAAGCAACTTGGTGATATCCTGAACTTTTGCCCCAGGAAAACACAAATACAGATATATCCTTCACCATCAAACTCCCTATCACATTTGCCAGAATGATCCTCTGCCACGTCTCTAAGCAAATTGCAAGGCCAGAGCCACAGTACTCACCTGAGAAGAGTGCTGCTGAGACACCGACTGCATGCAGGCAATAACAGCCAAAGGGACATAGCTCTGATCCAGAGAGCAGAGAAAAGCAGAAGGGGGCCGCGGTGATCCAGGCTGTAACCAGGCAGTTGATTGAATAGGACAGGAATAGGTAGCTGGAGGGACATCCACAGCCATGGAGGGAACACCCAAGCCCCCGGCAGAAGACAGCTGGTAAAGGGGCTCAAAGCAATGCGAAAGTCTTAAGTCCGGAGGCAGGAGCACAGAGAACGATTCTTCTCCTTCTTTCTGGTTCCGACACACATCCATTTATGCTCACCTGGAGTCGAACAATGAGAAGCCATTTTCTGGTTCAAGCTAGTAGAGGGGTGCAGTGGCAGAAATTGATTATTGTCCAGGAAGGTCCCTTTATGATCCTCTTGGATATTTTGATATGTAGCATTTAAAGATGCCGATAGTCTCATTGAATCCTTATTCAATTCAAAGTGCTTGGTCAAATTATGTATTTATTCATGAAGAGTAACAATCCTTTCTTTAGCTGCATCAAGTTCAATAAATTTTTCACAAATGAAGGTATCCATCAGACCTTTCCCCGTGACAACAACGAACGTGTCATAGATTATACATTTAATAGCATGCGAGTAACCATCAAGTTCAAATTAGTTTTCACTGCTGCACGCAATACAAGGGAACAAACATTTCCAGGCATCACTGGGGACTAAGATGCTCCCTCTACCAGCCCCCTGCAAAAATGTGTTGTTGTCTCTCGTTGAATGTGAGGAGCGAGAGAGAATCGCAGGTGGGAGGGTGATGTCAGGGTCGGTTATGAGTGTCAGGTCGCCGGCTGTTCTTTGCTACACTGTGCTACGTGTTAATGCTCGGTGCAGCCTCTCAGAGCTGTGTCATTAGCCAGTTAGATTCATTTCTATCTCGACAGCCAACAATAACTAAACTAAATGTAGATATAATACAAATCCAATGTTTGTTGGCTACAATGTTTACATCAGAGTTATGTAGCTAGCTAAACAATGAACCATAATCCCAAACACCGTGCACAGCGTGCACTGCGCCCAGACCGCCACAGGAGTTGCTAATGCACGATGAGACAAGGATATCCCTACCGGCCAAACCCTCCCTAACCCGGCCTGGGCTCGAACCCAGAGTCTCTGGTGGAACCCAGAGTCTCCTTAGACCACTGCGCCACCCAGGAGGCCCACAAGTTTGTTTTTAAGGCACATGAAAGGTAAAATGTTCCAGAAGGCATTTCTGCCCCAAAACGCATTTTGCTAAAAAAAAATATAAAAAAAAATATTTAAAAAATGTTTAAATGCCTCTCCTATGAAGTAGTGACGCGCAGCCTAGTTTCCTGAAACGAGCTAAAAATAGCCTAAATTTTAAAATGTTTTAATTGCTTTACTGGGAGGCATATCAGAGGTATACATGACAGTGAAATTTATATTTTAGCTGATAGTGCAGGGTGAGCTTCACACAGTGGACTTCCTACTATGGTAAACCTCCTCAGTGCTAACAGTATAGCTCATAGGTGCATGATTACTGCATACAATAGGTGGTGACACTGAACACCACTCAGACACCTGCTGTTTCTGTTTGGGTATTTCCCACATTTTGTGTCTCTAGTTGAGCTCCATGAACGTGAGGAAAAGTACAAATAAACAAACAAACAAAAAATATTTTAAGAGTTCACTTGTCTTGTTGCCCAACCACTAAATGTTTGCAGTTATCCAACATGGAGAATTTTAAGCCCCTTGAGGCCAGGTTTTTATTACAAATGCAAACTATTACATTATGGGGGTTATACAATGTCAAACAATAATCCCAGTGTTGCAAGTAGCTATTGAAAAGACTGAATGATTGAATATGAGCTCAAGGACAAGTTAGCCTGTACAATAAGGAGTGGGGGAAAAAATAACAATATTACTAAGGATGTTGTTTATTTAAGTTTTAGGTAGAGACCTGCCGGTGCTGTGATTCTGTGTAATCATTGAGCCCTCTCATCTATCAACCTACTGCAGGATTTTTCCTAGAAAAAAGCAACAACTACATGCTGTAACTGCTATAACTGCACTTAAAAGTGCCTTCGGAAACTATTCAGACCCCTTGACTTTTCCACATTTTGTTACGTTACAGCCTTATTCTAAAATGAATTATCAATATACACACACAATACCCCATAATGACAATGCAAAAGCAGGGTTTTTAGACATTTTTGCACATTTATAAAACAATTACTGAAAAATCGAATTTACATAAGTATTCAGAGCCTTTACTCAGAACTTTGTTGAAGCACCCTTGGCAGCGATTACAGCCTCGAGTCTTCTTAGATATGATGCTACACGCTTGTCACACCTGTATTTGGGGAGTTTGTCTCTATTCTTTTCTCAAGGTCTGTCAGGTTGGATGGGGAGTGTTGCTGCACAGCAATTATCAGTTCTCTCCAGAGATGTTCGATCAGGTTCAAGTCCGGGCTCTGGCTGGGCCACTCAAAGACATCCAGAGACTTGTCCCGAAGTCACACCTGTCGTGTCTGTGTGCTTAGGGTCGTTGTCCTATTGGAAGGTGAACCTTCACCCCAGTCTGATTTCCTGAGCGCTCTGGAGCAGGTTTTCATCAAGGATCTCTATGTAACGGAATTTACGAATACACAGTTGGATAGTTGGTTAAATAGCATAGTTAATATACAGGAAAGTTTGTTGTCCTGTTGGAATGTGAACATTCACCCCAGTCTGATTTCCTGAGCGCTCTGGAGCAGGTTTTCATCAATGATCTCTATGTAACGGAATTTACGAATACACAGTTGCATAGTTGGTTAAATAGCATAGTTAATATACAGGCAAGTTCGTTGTCCTGTTGGAATGTGAACCTTCACCCCAGTCTGATTTCCTGAGCGCTCTGGAGCAGGTTTTCATCAAGGATCTCTCTGTACTTTGCTCCATTCATCTTTCCCTCGATCCTGACTAGTCTTCAAGTCCCTGCCACTGAAAAACATCCCCACAGCATGATGCTGCATCCCAATGCTTCACCGTAGGTATGGTACCAAGCTTCCTCCAGACGTGACGCTTGGCATTCCGGCAAAATAGTTCAATGATGGTTTCATCAGACCAAAGAATATTGTTTCTAATGGTCTGTCCGTTAGGTGCCTTTTGGCAAACTGCAAGCGAGCTGTCATGTGCACTTTATCAGTATGTGTTATTGTGTGGAGATGAGATAAAAAAGTAATTTAATCAATTTTAGAAGAATGCTGTAATGTAGCAAAATGTGGAAAAAAAATCAGGTGCTCTGAATACTTTCTGAATGCACTGTACATGATTCCTATTGTGCTTGTTTGTATTTGTAACCACTGCCAACGTTTCGAGAGACACACTTATCCACGGCTCACTATGGAGAAAGGCCCTGTTACACGATAAGACATAATGGAAATGTCAAGAGTGCACAGGGCCGTAATGATGGAGCTAGCCATGTGCAACAGTCGACCAGACAGTTGGTGTGAAGCTACACTTAACCTTCGAGATAAGACAAGGCAAAGGCCCACATGGGGATGCCGTGTTCACGCCAGTCAGCCTGCGCATCGGATGCTTCCTATCTGTGATAATTAATTTCCCACCGACGCCATTGCATTTGCATGCAGCCAGGAGTCGCCGGCTAGAATAACACTTTCCAATTGATGAATAGACCGGTACACGAGCAGACCCTGGCCTGCTGTATATGTAAAAATAAATATTTAAAAAAAAGTCCCTACAAAGGCAAGCAGACACTGCCTCAAAAATATTGAGATGCAGCCAAGGCGGTATGGAAAAGAGGCGAGAGCCAATCATCTGGCGGATCCCAAATTATACCAAGTAACATTCGCTGCTGCTCAGCCAACATTTAGATCATGAAACATATAGGGGGGCAGCTGGCTCAAGAGTAGTTAGAGAACAGAGGGAGAGAGCGCAACTCCTGGCTTACCTCAGCAGAATACACAATCATTCTCCAGAAGGCTCCCCAGGTGCAGCGGAGAGCTGGCTGAACCCCAAGGTTGTTTTGTTGGCCGACCAGACCATAACACTCAGACTTTTGTTAAAAAACGACTCTGCTCAAAACAGATTACACCTCAAATGTAACCCCTCAACCGAAGAAGCATATATGTGCATTTTTCATTTTCAGATGATTACTGATTTTGTATCTTATTAAAAGTTTACTATAATGTCCAGAGTTCTCAACTGACATGGAAATGTATTGTACATGTTGTCTATTCATAGTCTGTATGCAATATCAAAACTCTGAATGATTTATATTGACTATACAACTGGAAATATACCATATCACCAATATTTTCCAAAAAAGGAGCTACTGTATATGGTTCTTTGGTTGAAAGGTTCAATTAAGGAGTTGAGTTGTTAGTTGCCGTAATAGTGCTTAACCAAGTTGATGTCTCTGACTGGGTTGCTTGTAATTGTTTAATGGGTTTGGAAGTTCGTCTTAATACATGTTCAAATGCCAGATTTATGTTGTTTTGATGGAGGCGCACAACAGGACGAAAATAAAAGCAATAACTACAATAGTGTGCAGCAGTTACCAAGGCACCATATTAAATGCATTAATAAAACCCTTGGTGGAAGTTGTTCTCCCTCCATCATTATGGGAGTGAACAAGGTTACAGGAGAAGATAAACTAGTTTAATTAACAGTAACCTTATTTTCCATCTGAGCTGAAACAAGGAGATATTTGAAAGATCTCTTAAAAGTTTAAACCTTTTGTGCCCTTGTCAAAACTTGTTATAAAGAACACCCTATATAGAAGGTTATACATTTTCCAAATACGAAAATAGTTATCTAAGTGGCTTAGCGTTTTTGACTTTCCAGAGAGGCAAAAAAATAAACATACATATTAAAACGGCCAACTTCAAAGTAGAGATGCTTCCTTCTCAGCATGAGAGACCTAAATGAACCCATTTAAAATTTGATTAAAACATTCACCTTTGAAGGGGAGGAAAGTCTACAACCTCAGGTGTGCTCGAATTCATCAGAAAATATGTCAGCAGATAAGAGAGCATTGTTGTGGTTTTTTAACTGTTACGCTGGAACACGATACCTGCACTACACCATATCAATGCTATTCCAAGGTTTTACGTTCAGCTGGATGTCATCCTGTCATCAACGCAAACAGGAGATGATTACAAAGAAAAGTTTGAAACTTCATCCTTTCCCCCCCTTAAAACCATGCAGAGCTTGCAGATCTAGCTCCCCAGCTAAACTCACTCTCGCCCTCTCCCTCTCTCTCTCTTCATTGATTAGGGAAGAAAGGATGCTTTTATCAGAGCAGAACATGGGAGAGCAAGGATGGCGTCACTCCTGGAGCCCTGGCTGATTAGAAGAACTCGGCTGGAGCACCTTCATCTTCTTCACATGCTCCTGTTCTCCGTGCAAGCCTTGAGAGCCTCTGTGATGTGGAAATTTCTCCAGATTGATTCGTCTGCTTGCCAATTCCCCCCATTTGCCCTCGCTTCCCAGGGACTTAAAAGACACTTGACTCTACAAAAAGACAACAGCACTCAGATTTGAGGGGCCAATTTGCTCAGGGGAGTCAATATGGGTCCTTTGAACCCATCGCGTGGAGTGGTAGTCACAGTTCTCTGTGAAGGAGCCACATACTCCATACATGCATATACTCTTAGCTTCTGAGATTTACTGTTTGGTTTTTGAAGAGTACAACTGGTTTAACATATCTTCAATGTGAAATCCAGCTTTTGTACAAACACTGGAGTTTGAGGAGTAGATGATGGTATCTCTAAAATAGACTTCTTGTTTATATTAAAAGTGTTTCACAACAATGTAAGTTAAAGTGGAACTGACAGCGTTTTAGTAGCATGAAATCATATTAAAATACACCTCCAGGAAGAATGACACTTTTTTCGACAAGCAAGGGCTTAGATATGGTCATTCTCACATTTTCATAAATTCCTAGAATGTTTGTTAATGAGTTATAGTAAAGCATTTGTTAAAATTCTATAGCAATACAGAGTGGGAAAGCGGCCGCGCGTTTGGACAATTAATAGATACTGCATTAAATAATACATCTGTCTTGTACATCTGTCTAGGCCTATATTTCTCCTTTGCATGGTGTTTTGTTGCAGATATTGTTTTTTAGTTATTCATTGTCAATCTTTAAAAACCGAAGCCAGATTGCAACACTTTAGTAGCCTAGCTAGGACTGTGGCATGTATCTGCACACTTTCTCTCCTCTGCACAGCTGCAAATGGGAGGTGCAGTTGAATTCACCAACATGAGCACCTCAGGCTGTAATTTCATAAAGTAGATGACGCAACTTTTGAATAATTTATACTCGCTTGTGTGTCCTATTCGGCCCACGGGCCTTGTGTTTGACATGTGTGCTAGCCTATTAGCCACGTTATAACTGACTTGTGATCATTGCCCTTGCTCGTTTGATTGTATTGACATTCCCAGCCTTAGTTACAGTTGTCTGTTTTTGTTCAAAATATTGAGTCATTAAAACTGAAACAGTGCATCCCGAATGTGTGGAAGCAGCAAACAATGTACACATCCAGCTGTGATTTCCAACCTGATAGTAATATTTTGGAGATTACCAAGACACGTATTAGTGAACTATAGCAATCATGCATTGAACTGCATCCATCTATTCTGCCAACAATTCCTTACTGTACGTCATGGGATTTTGAGTCGAATAGAACCTATGGTTTTAAAGCATAAACTGGGAATTTGACATTTTTTTCTGATATTATGATTGTTTGTTTGTTTCATATTTGCAAAGTGGTTAAATCTCTGTCAGTTCCACTTTAAAATGTAATTTCATAGCTTCAAGTTATTTAAAAACAACATTTTAGAGATTTCATATTTAATAAAAAAGTACACTGGGTGAAAAGGGGAGGCAGGAAAGGTGGTTGCTATTATGACATGTCTGTTTATGGCATAAGTGAACAATACACACACACACACACACACACACACACACACACACACACACACACACACACACACACACACACACACACACACACACACACACACACACACACACACACACACACACACACACACACACACACACACACACACACACACACACACACACACCTTGATTAAATCAGTAGTCCTATATCATTATCTTTGAAAATACCATATATCATTAGCTTTTAAAACAATTCAATCTGTTTTCTTTTATAATATTTTGGACCAGAGTGAGGCTCTCTCTCCACTAGCCTACCTATTGTTCCTACAGTTCCTACGCTGTACACCATCTTCATCGAATGTTTTCATAGTTTATCTGCAGATATTCACCAAAAAGCCTACTAGTATGCAAAATAGGGAGCTAAATTAATGTCTCTCTTACGGCTCGTGTACACTAGCACACGGTAAATTGCTGCGTGCCGCTGAGGCCGCCCAGAGTGGCTCGCTTGTGGGTGTGCTGGCAGCATATGGCAGCCCGTTCGATTGTGCGTCAAGGAATCAGCATAGCAAGTTTGTATGAATGTCTGGTTATTAAATGGGTAAATAGATTAAAACATTCTCCATTTCATGAATTTATTCAGAGGTAAAGAGTAATATGCTCTAAAACGCTCTGTTGACAAACAAACTTTGCTGCCCTGTTTCCAATCATCCACATGGCTGGGAGAACCTATTCAAGTAAGTAAATATATTTAGAAAATGTTAAAAACTCACTCACTTTTGTACATCACCTTGGTCCGTACAATTGACCTTATTTTTGCGCCCAAAAAACCTAACACTTCCAGATCAACTGTAATATAAATACCAATGTAAAGCACAATTTCTCCCCTTTCCAGCAAAATCAATGACGAGACCTTCATGATGGCCATCTCTGCATAATTCAAGAATGCAATGAGCTCTTTCAGGTCTTTAAAAAAATGGCGGGTGGGGAGTGAAGGCTACGAATTGATCGTGAAAGAGGGAAATATGTTGCATGAGGAAATTAGCCAAAACTAGCCATGTCGCTGACACCGACGCCTTGCTTCCAGACAAACACCTTCTTTGCCCGCTTTGAGGATAACACATTGCCACCGACAAGGCCAGCTACCAAGGACTGTGGGCTCTCCGACGTAAGATATTTAAATGCGTTAACCCTCGCAAGGCTGCCGGCATCCCTAGCCGCATCCTCAGGGCATGCGCAGACCAGCTGGCAGGTGTGTTTACAGACATATTCAATCTCTCCCTATCCCAGTCTGCTGGCCCCACATGCATCAAGATGGCCACCATTGTGCCTGTACCCAAGAATGCAGAAGTAACTGAACTAAATGACAATTGCCCCGTAGCACTTACTTCTACTACAGAGACTAATCAAAGGATCATATCACCTCCACCTTACAGTGGCTTGCAAAAGTATTCATCCCCTTGGCATTTTTCAGGTTTTGTTGCCTTACAACCTGGAATTAATTAAAAAAAAAAAAAAATTGGGGGGGGGGGGGGTTGTATCATCTTCAAAGTGATAGGCATGTTGTGTAAATCAAATGATACAAACCCCCCCAAAAAAACAATCTTAATTCCAGGTTGTAAGGCAACAAAACCTGAAAAATGCCAAGGGGTGAATACTTTCGCAAGCCAGTGTAATATTATCACAATGAATTGGCCTACACTACAAATGTAACATGTTTAACACATATGCTTAGTACATAATAAATTCAGTGACAATAAGATAATAATTTTAATCTGATTACTCTCATAAAATCACTGTCTCGATTAAATTATTATTTTTGACAATTTCTCTGTGTGATTGATTGGTGGGGAAAAACAGGTCTATAGTATGTAGCCTACTGTAGGCTACACTACTTTTTTTAAGTAAACATTTGTTCAGAATAATTTGCTTGAGAGCAAGATAAAATGTCGCTCTTAAAAAGTATCAAGAAATGTGGCTAATGAAAATCGACGTCCCAGAGAAGAATGTACAGAGAGATATGCGTTCAGCTCTCCATCTTCTCCCAATGCCAAGCCAGTGTGTCTTATTTGTAATGAATATTGCCGTTTGCAAATCATTCAATCTCAGACGTAATTGTGAATCTAAGCATGGAACTTTCAGTGGTATTCCCGCCCCATATAGATGCACGACGCAGAAACATTGAATCGTTAACTGCAAGATGCACACACAGATTGCTTTGCGGACATATTCCGTAATTTAAACGGGTTAAATATGCAGTTACAAGGAAGAGGGACACAGTCGTGGACATGGTGGAGTAATTTGAGGCCTTTACTAGGAAGCTTGAGTTGTTGGATTTGGACCAGGCCGCAGCATTGTCACAGAGGTAATGTAAGATTTTATCAAGCAGCTGAGGGACAACTTATCCACCAGATTTGAAGACTACAGCTTGCCCAAGGATATCATTGCGTTTGTACGTGATCCTCTCACAGTCCGCTCAGGTGGAGAATTCTCCTTCCTTGCTAAAAAAGCTATACCCTCGCTGGATGAGGCCGCAATTCAAACTGAGCTGATTGAATTCCAGACATCGAGCCAAATCAGAGATGAGCTGAGGAGTGCCGAGTCCCTGTGTGTGTTGTAGGAGGCATACTCAGAGGAATACAGCACAATAAAGAAACTTGCATTTTATGTGCTAACAATGTTTGGATCGACATCCACCTGTGAGTCCTCATTTTCCTCTATGAACGCAATATAGACTCACGACAGGAACCGGCTTTCACATAAGTCAATCAAGGACTGCCTGCACATCAATATTACATCCATCCATCAAACCCGACATACACAAGATTGTATCTGAGGGGAAATTCAACTTTTTTCATTGAATAAGTAACTTAGTGGCCTATATGACTGTATTTAGTAAATTCTAATATTATTGTGAGAGGTTATCCAGGGATATTTACATCTCAAGCTTACAGTATGTTCTGTTTGTTCTGTCGTTACAAGAGCAAACTACCCCAACACAGACAGCATTTTTTTATTTAATTAATTGTTTTATATAAGTCTAGGCTCCGAAGAAAGAGATTCAAATTAAGCCCTCTTGTTGTTTGTAAAGTCAAATTAAAATTAAACTTATTATTGAAATTAATTGCTTGACTGGTGTAGGTGTTCTCCATCTGTTGGCTTTTGGACAAGGACATCCCAGCCAGCCAAACCCTCCACTAACCCAGACAACGCTGGGCCAATTGTGCGTTGCCTCATGGGACTCCCGGTCGCGGCCGGCACGTGTATCAAACCAGCATCTGTAGCGATGCAGAGAATGCATTTGACTGTTAGGGCTTTCAGGAGGAATGGAAAATTGCGTGTCAATTCATAAACCATGTGCCATGGAATCGCTTCCCAGCTATTTTGAAATCTATATGGCTCTCCATCAATAACAAAATGAAAAGGATTGTGGCGGAATGAGGAGTACTGGAAAGGTGTGACTTTCAGGTTACAATAGGCTATAAGTATACTGCAGATCGCCAATTGTCCTCACTTTGATTATGCTGTAACAACATACTGTAGCACCATGACCAGGATCCTCATTTCATTTAAGTGAGCAGATTAGGGCTTTCAGGAGGAACCGTAAAATCTCCTGGAGACATTTCAAAAATACTAGTAGACTTGGGGATTTTGGTCACGGACAGTGCTATTCGCAAACACTATCGAAAGCCCAGGAAAATTAACAGGTACAGCAATGTGATGTAGGCCTAATAATGCTAAAAATGAAGATAAAATAAATTGACTGCTGGTCTTTACTGTATGCTGCACATTTTTACATTGTATTCCATTTCCAGCGAGACTATTCAAGCCATCAACTCACTAATAAATGAAGATGATGAGTGATCTGCAAGGCAATCTGTAATCTGCTGCCATCACAGTCAGAAGACAGTTGAAGAAACTTGTGTGGACTTATGGAAAGGCTCTATAAGTTTATATATATGCTGTATATACAGTATGTACATATCTTTTTCAGAACATTAACCATGTGTGTTCGCTTGTTTTGTACTGTTCTATAGTTCCGACAAGATGATTCATCTGACAAACAAAGAACTTTGTGTCTGCAGTCCCAGGCATGGATCAAAGCTGGCGAGACATTCAATGACATCATCTTCACAGAAGAATCAACCAATTTGCTCAATATTGCGACAGGAAAAAAGGAAGAAGATCAAGCAAACCGAGTCTCAAGCATCCGCTCATGTGTGGGGGCGATTTCTCGCCAGGGACCAGGCCCTTATTTTATTTTTGGTAAGTTTGGCTATTTACAAAGCAAAAACTACATCAAATATTGTAGCTTACACCTCATGGACTGCTATGTGTTCCACAATAATTCACTAGTACCTCCTTTTTCAGGTATCATGGCTCAAGACTTCTTTAAGGAAGAAATCATCAAGAGATATGCTGGTCCCTATGTATTGTTATTTTAATAATGAAAGCATAAATACGGTACTGCTGTTTTGAGCTTGAAATGTAACACTTTAGAGTACTTAAGCAACAAATACATTGCAAGTTGGGAGATTTTAACACCTACAGTAGCCGGGCTATAAAGAGTATTGTTCTGCTAATAGAGCTACACCTGCTACAGTACTACAGTACACTTGTGAAAAACAAGTGGTTACATTAACAAGTGGTTACATGCGATGCAGTGTCTTGGGCGCTGTACAAAGTCACCAGTTGGTGGTAGGCTACAGTACTACAGTAAGAGCAAAATAATCCTAACATTTCCACACCCTAATTGTAGTCTAAACCTGTTTTCAAAATGCCTCCAGCTGTCCATCACTACTGTAAATAAAAACACAACATCTTGTTTACATTCTTTAATGTAACCACAATGTCACAAATAATTTGTATCTACCCTTCCAATAACTTTTAGAGTTTGGGATTTACAAATGTGCGCTTTTCATGTCATTTTTCCTTAAATTCAGTTCGGATTTAAGTATAACTTTTGACTGACGCCTTTAGTGAGAGGTCTAAAGCTTTAATATTTAATAACTTCTGCCCTCCGAATTCATATCTAAGGGGCATTTTTCACACCATTATTAGTTACATTGTTTTAGTTTGAATGTGCAGACAGGCACTAAGAACAGCGGGAACATTTCCCTATTCAGCGCCATTATTAGTGCAATGCCCGTTAAGGTGTTGCTCTGTGCTACCCAGTGGGGCACTCCCTTCACCATGGGCTAGGTTTGTCTTCTGTGCGCTGCTCTGCCGCCCGTCCTGTGCCCCCTGCCCTCATGCCTTGAACCTTGTGTGCCCACCGCTATCTCAGTGGATAAAACTTGAGAAGGCAAGGCAATCACATTGTGCACCACAAGGGAGCAATGACCAATATGACCAATATACACTGCTAAAAAAAATAAAGGAAACACTTAAACCACCACAATGTAACTCCAAGTCAATCACACTTCTGTGAAATAAAACTGTCCACTTAGGAAGCAACACTGATTGACAATAAATGTCACATGCTGTTTGCAAATGGAATAGACAACAGGTGGAAATTATAGGCAATTAGCAAGACACCCCCAATAAAGGAGTGGTTCTGCAGGTGGTGACCACAGACCACTTCTCAGTTCCTATGCTTCCTGGCTGATGTTTTGGTCACTTTTGAATGCTGGCGGTGTTTTCACTCTAGTGGTAGCATGAGACGGAGTCTTACAACCCACACAAGTGGCTCAGGTAGTGCAGCTCATCCAGGATGGACCATCAATGCAAGCTGTGGCAAGAAGGTTTGCTGTGTCTGTCAGCGTAGTGTCCAGAGCATGGAGGCGCTACCAGGAGACAGGCCAGTACATCAGGAGACGTGGAGGAGGCCGTAGGAGTGCAACAACCCAGCAGCAGGACCGCTACCTCCGCCTTTGTGCAAGGAGGAGCAGGAGGAGCACTGCCAGAGCCCTGCAAAATGACCTCCAGCAGGCCACAAATGTGCATGTGTCTGCTCAAACGGTCAGAAACAGACTCCATGAGGGTGGTATGATGAAAGCAGGTTCACACTGAGCACATGTGACAGACGTGACAGTCTGGAGACGACGTGGAGAACGTTCTGCTGCCTGCAACATCCTCCAGCATGACCGGTTTGGCGGTGGGTCAGTCACGGTTTAGGGTGGCATTTCTTTGGGGGGCCGCACAGCCCTCCATGTGCTCGCCAGAGGCAGCCTGACTGCCATTACGTACCGAGATGAGATCCTCAAACCCCTTGTGAGACAATGCTGGACCTCATGTGGCTGGAGTGTGTCAGCAGTTCCTGCAAGAGTAGATTTGGATAGAAAACACTCTGAAGTTTCTAAAACTGTTTGAATGATGTCTGTGCGTATAACAGAACTCATATGGCAGGCAAAAACCTGAGAAAAAATGTTTGTAGGTTTACAAGTCTTTGCCTATCCAACATAGTGTCTATGGGGTCATATTGCACTTCATATGGCTTCCACTAGATGTCAACAGTCTTTAGAACCTTGTTTCAGGCTTCTACTGTGAAGGGGGAGAGAATAAGAGCTGTTTGACTAAGGTGTCTGGCAGAATGCCATGAGCTCTGTCTCGCGTGTGCCCGTGAGAGTTAACTGCGTTCCTTTTCCTTTCTAAAGACAAAGGAATTGTCTGGTTGGAATATTATTGAAGATTTATGTTAAAAACATTCTAAAGATTGATTCTATACATCGTTTGACATGCTTCTACGAACTGTAATGGAACTTTTCGTCTTGCCTGCGCCTCGTGAATTTGGATTTGTGAACGAAATGCGTAATGATGGACTTTATCGAACAAAACAAACATTTATTGTGGAACTGGGATTCCTGGGAGTGCATTCTGTTGAAGATCATCAAAGGTAAGTTAATATTTATACCGCTATTTCTGACTTTTACTGACTCCACAACATGGCGGGTATCTGTATGGCTTGTTTTTGTGTCTGAGTGCTGAGATTATTGCATGGTGTGCTTTTTCCGTGAAGCTTTTTTTTATTTATCTGACACAGCGGTTCCATTAAGGAGAAGTGTATCTTTAATTCCATGTATAACTTGTATTTTCATAAACATTTATGATGAGTATTTCTGTAAATTGACATGGCTCTCTGCAAATTCACCCGATGTTTTGGAATCAAAACATTACTGAACATAACGCACCAATGTAAACAGAGATTTTTGGATATAAATATGAACTTTATCGAACAAAACACATGTATTTTGTAACATGAAGTCCTATGACTGTCATCTGATGAAGATCATCAAAGGTTAGTGATACATTTTTATCTCTATTTCTGCTTTTTGTGACTCCTCTCTTTGGCTGGAAAAATGGCTGTGTTTTTCTGTGACTAGGTGCTGACCTAACATAATAGCATGGTATGCTTTCGTCGTAAAGCCTCTTTGAAATCAGACACTGTGGTGGGATTAACAACAAGTTTATATTTAAAATGGTGTATAATACTTGTATGTTTGAGGAATTTTAATTATGAGATTGGTGTTATTTGAATTTGTCGCCCTGAACTTTCACTGGCTGTTGTCAAGTCGATCCCGTTAACGGGATCTCAGCCATAAGACGTTTTAAGAGGCACAGTAGCGCCTTGGGACCCAAAAGCATAATCAGTGCTCTAATTCCCCCTTGCGCTGGTCTGGAGCTATGAAGTAAGTGATGCAGGGTACTGTATTAAACCACAGCATAATCGTAAACATTTTAGTTGAGAAACCACTGTAGCTCAGCATTCAACACCATAGTACCCTCCAAGCTCATCATTAAACTTCAGGCCCTGGGTCTCAACCCTGTCCTGTGCAATTGGGTCCTGGACTTCCTGACGGGCCGCCCCCCAGGTGGTGAAGGTAGGAAACAACATCTCCCCTTCACTGATCTTCCACACAGGGGCCCCACAAGGGTGCGTGCTTAGCCCCCTCCTGTACTCCCTGCTCACCCATGACTGCTTGGCCATGCATGCCTCCAACTCAATCATCAAGTTTTCAGACGACACAACAGTAGTAGGCTTGTTAAGAAACAACGACAAGACAGCCTACAGGGAGGAGGTGAGGGCTCTTGGAGTGTGGTGTCAACAAAACAAGGAGGTGATCGTCGACTTCAGAAAACAGCAGAGGGAGAACCCCCCCTATCCACATCGACGGGAGAGCATTGGAGAAGGTGGAAAGTTAAGTTCCTCAGCGAACATATCATCTGACAAACTGAAATGGCGCACCCACACAGACAGTGTGGTGAAGAAGGCGTAACAGGACACCCACAGCACCCGATGTCACAGGAGGCTAAAGAAATTTGGCTTGTCACCGAAAAACTTACAAATGCACAATTAAGAGCGTCCTGTTGGGCTGTATCAACACCTGGTACAACAACTACACAACCGCAAGGCTCTCCTGGGGGCAAACTACCTGCCCTCCAGGACACCCACAGCACCCGATGTCACAGGAAGGCCAAAAAGATCATCAAGGACGACAACCACCCGAGCCACTGCCTGTTCACCCCACTGTCATCCAGAAGGCGAGGTCAGTACAGGTGCATCAAAGCTAGAACCGAGAGACTGAAAAACAGCTTCTATCTCAAGGCCATCAGACTGTTAAACAGCTATCACTAGCACAGATAGGCTGCTGCCTATATACAGACTTGAAATCACGAGCCACTTTAATGAATGGAACACTAGTCACCTTAATAATGTCACTTTAACCTATTAAGTCGACCCTCTACTTTTTCGAACATTCTGTTAAAAATCGCGCAACATTTAAGCGCCCTGCTACTCAGGCCATGAATATAGTATATGCATATGATTAGTATGTGTGGATAGAAAACACTCAGACGTTTATAAAACTGGTTAAATCACGGCTGTGACTATAACAGAACGCGCGTTTCATCGAAAAGTGCAGGAATATCTGATCACTGAAAATGGAAATAAATATCCATCCGCGACTTCAAGGAATTGTTCAAAGTGAATCGAATTACATGAGACCGAGGTTTCAGTGCCTACAGCTTCCACACGTTGTTTAGCGTCTTGTCATTTGATTCGCAATTGATTCTTGGTCTAACCGAATCAATGGAATCGATTCCCTCCGGTCTCCGACCGGATGTTTTGGTCGAGCTCTCTCCAAGACATTTTTTCGAAACAGACACCTATAGAATTGACATCGCCTCCTGATTAATTTTATCGCTTATTAACGTGTACTAATACCTAAAGTTGCATTACAAAAGTATTTCGAAGTGTTTTGTGAAAGTTTATCGTCGACTTTTTGAATTTTAAAAAATGACGTTACGTTATTGAAACGCTATTTTTTTCCGTTTATAACACAGTCTTTATAGATCGATATCTAGGCTATATATGGACCGATTTAATCAACAAAACGACCCAATAATGATTATGGGACATCTAGGAGTGCCAACAAAGAAGATGGTCAAAGGTAATGAATGTTTTATATTTTATTTGTGCGGTTTGTGTAGCGACGACTATGCTAATTATTTTGTTTACGTCCCCTGCGGGTCTTTTGGGGTGTTACATGCTATCAGATAATAGCTTCTCATGCTTTCGCCGAAAAGCATTTTAAAAATCTGACTTGTTGCCTGGATTCACAACGAGCGTAGCTTTAATTCAATAACCTGCATGTGTATTTTAATGAACGTTTGAGTTTTAACTAATACCATTAGCATTTAGCATAGCGCATTTGCATTTCCAGAGCTCTAGATGGGACGCCTGCGTGCCAGGTAGGACCAAGAGGTTAACAATGTTTACATATCCTGCATTACTCATCTCATATGCATATACTGTATTCTATACTATCTATTGCATCTTAGCCAATGCCGCTCTGACATTGCTCATCTATATATTTATAAATTCTTATTCCATTCCTTTACTTAGACGTGTGTTTATTAGGTTTTCTGTTGTGGAATTGTTAAATATTACTTGTTAGATATTGCTGCACTGTCTGAACTAGAAGCACAAGCATTTCGCTACACTCGCAATAACATCTGCATGTGACCAATTTGATTTGATTTGATTACACATGCACATGCATCTATCCATGATTTGTTATAAGGGATATTATACTGTAGTAATCGACAATGACCTGGTGATGTAAGTCTAATAATGACATTATTTTCCATATTCCTACATATACTTTGTAACTGGAGATTACACAAAACAATTGCCTACAGTTACCGTGTAGGGCACTGCAAAGTTGGGTGACCAGGGCCATCTGGGACTGCATCCTGGGGGAATTCAGGTGTGTGAAGGCTAACTGTGTCCTGCATAACTTCATGAGGATGGACACAAGGACCAGGAGAGGATCTGCAGCTCGCCGCCGTGTGCCAGAGGAGAAGTCTGCTGCTCTGCTGGATGTTGCAAGGATGGGGTCCAACAATGCAGCAAGAGAGGCAATCCCTGTGCAGAGGAGGTCCTCATCTCCTACTTCTTTGAAGAGGGTGGTGTTCACTGGCAACACCATAGACTACACTATGCACAACCAAATCCTCTTTTAAGAGCCATCCACATTGCAATAAGAGTATTATTTCATTTACTTAGCTATGTCAACTGCAGTTATTCAATTCAAAGTTTCTACTTTTCAGGTGAGGGTGCTGTTTAGGTTAAAGTGTGATGTCTGTACAAAATCAAAAACAGACTATTTGAAGTCAACCAAATTGAAAAAATGTTGAACAATTAGACACCCTATGACTCATACCTAAACACTCATGTATCAATCTGATTGATGTTTTGTGTTGTGCAGTAAGCAGGCTCAGGTGTATAACTGTGGCTCCTTCCACCTTCAAAGAATAGGCAAAAGGCCAACCATGGAGAATAGTAAGACATTTCATTATTTCTCCTCATGTGTCTGTGCATGTTTTCAGCATAAAGTACTCTCCAGCCACTTAGTGTGGCTACCAAGTGAGGCCAGACACACAGATTCCCGTTGAACACTGTCTACCTTATTTCTTCTCAATAACAGTCTCTCCTTCACTTCATCCCTCTCTCCCCTTCTCCCTAAATCCTCTAGGTTATATGAGCTGAACCCCTCCTGCATCTGAACTGGTTACATAGAGGGCACAGCATGATCAGCATGAGGTGAGAGCGGTAACTTGGTCCGCTCAACAGGAAGTATTATTAAAGAGATGCTTTACATTGAAATACATATATAGATGTCGTCGTCCCAGAGGTAAGGATCCAAGGTCCGTTTTCCTGATGATTATGATGACTGACAGTGTTAGAAAAAAACATGCTCTCTCTCTCGTCTGCAGGTATGTTTTGATGTGAGAGAGGATGCCAACCCCCAGTCCCGTCATCTCCACCTCACCCGCACTTAAGATGACCTTCGGGCCGACTGGGAGCACAAGGCTGGTTAGGAGACACCACTAGAGACGCTATTATGTAATTGTGATGAACTGAGAGAATATTAGGGTTGCCTTGTGATTCATTAATCATGTGCTGTCTTCCCTGCCCCTCTGTTCTCACCTCTTTCCCTTTCTGTCTTTTACACCTCTCTTGCCACATCTTCTTTCTTCCTTTGTTTTTATAATGCACACCATACGTGCATTGAAATACAGATTGAACTTGTATTTATAATATAATATTATGCATTTCTAACCCTTGGATAATGATCTTTCAATAAAGCATTTTAGATTCTCTACTGGTTAAAATGAAGTCTCTCATTTGATGAAATACTACACCTATCCTGTGTTTATCAGATCAATGCAGATGAAGGAAATTAAATATTGAGATTAACCAGTTTTAGAGTATTTACATGATGCAAAGGAAGAGTAGTGTACTGTTTTGTAAGTACTATTTATGTATATACGAATTACAAATCAGCCTTTAACTAGTTAAATCATGTGTCTAGTCTATTGTATAGTTACAATGTGTAACCACTGATGTCCCAGGACCAGGATTGGTAAACACTGTTGAAGTGTATAATTGTAATACATACATGCAGACACAGCATCATTCAAAGACTGGAATTTTATACTGCTGGAATTAGATATGACTGAAAAAGAATCTCACAGATATTCATACCTGAACTACACCTTTATTTGCCAAGGTAGAGTAATACATATATTAAATGTACATGCTAGAATGTTGTGATCTCATGTATGGTAATAACTACATGTATATACAACTTGCATCCTTAGCACAAAGTTATATTATATTCTACTCAATCCATATGCTTCATTAATGTCATTCAGATTGTTTTGAAGTTGATACAACTGGCTATGATAGCTGATACATGTATTTTTATCCTCCACTGCACAAAAAGCAAGAATATACTTACATTTACATTTACATTTAAGTCATTTAGCAGACGCTTTTATCCAGAGCGACTTACAAATTGGTGCATTCACCTTATGACATCCAGTGGAACAGCCACTTTACAATAGTGCATCTAAATATTTTAAGGGGGGGGTGAGAAGGATTACTTTATCCTATCCTAGGTATTCCTTAAAGAGGTGGGGTTTCAGGTGTCTCCGGAAGGTGGTGATTGACTCCGCTGTCCTGGCGTCGTGAGGGAGTTTGTTCCACCATTGGGGAGCCAGAGCAGCGAACAGTTTTGACTGGGCTGAGCGGGAACTGTACTTCCTCAGTGGTAGGGAGGCGAGCAGGCCAGAGGTGGATGAACGCAGTGCCCTTATTTGGGTGTAGGGCCTGATCAGAGCCTGGAGGTACTGAGGTGCCGTTCCCCTCACAGCTCCGTAGGCAAGCACCATGGTCTTGTAGCGGATGCGAGCTTCAACTGGAAGCCAGTGGAGAGAGCGGAGGAGCGGGGTGACGTGAGAGAACTTGGGAAGGTTGAACACTAGACGGGCTGCGGCGTTCTGGATGAGTTGTAGGGGTTTAATGGCAGTCCTTCCCCGGGAGGAAGAGCAGCTCCGTCTTGCCGAAGTTCAGCTTGAGGTGGTGATCCGTCATCCACACTGATATGTCTGCCAGACATGCAGAGATGCAATTCGCCACCTGGTCATCAGAAGGGGGAAAGGAGAAGATTAATTGTGTGTCGTCTACATAGCAATGATAGGAGAGACCATGTGAGGTTATGACAGAGCCAAGTGACTTGGTGTATAGCGAGAATAGGAGAGGGCCTAGAACAGAGCCCTGGGGGACACCAGTGGTGAGAGCGCGTGGTGAGGAGACAGATTCTCGCCACGCCACCTGGTAGGAGCGACCTGTCAGGTAGGAAGCAATCCAAGCGTGGGCCGCGCCGGAGATGCCCAACTCGGAGAGGGTGGAGAGGAGGATCTGATGGTTCACAGTATCGAAGGCAGCCGATAGGTCTAGAAGGATGAGAGCAGAGGAGAGAGAGTTAGCTTTAGCGGTGCGGAGCGCCTCCGTGATACAGAGAAGAGCAGTCTCAGTTGAATGACTAGTCTTGAAACCTGACTGATTTGGATCAAGAAGGTCATTCTGAGAGAGATAGCGGGAGAGCTGACCAAGGACGGCACGTTCAAGAGTTTTGGAGAGAAAAGAAAGAAGGGATACTGGTCTGTAGTTGTTGACATCGGAGGGATCGAGTGTAGGTTTTTTCAGAAGGGGTGCAACTCTCGCTCTCTTGAAGACGGAAGGGACGTAGCCAGCGGTCAGGGATAAGTTGATGAGCGAGGTGAGGTAAGGGAGAAGGTCTCCGGAAATGGTCTGGAGAAGAGAGGAGGGGATAGGGTCGAGCGGGCAGGTTGTTGGGCGGCCGGCCGTCACAAGACGCGAGATTTCATCTGGAGAGAGAGGGGAGAAAGAGGTCAGAGCACAGGGTAGGGCAGTGTGAGCAGAACCAGCGGTGTCGTTTGACTTAGCAAACGAGGATCGAGTCATCTGCAGAGAGGGAGGAGGGGGGGAAGGGGGAGGAGGATTCAGGAGGGAGGAGAAGGTGGCAAAGAGTTTCCTAGGGTTAGAGGCAGATGCTTGGAATTTAGAGTGGTAGAAAGTGGCTTTAGCAGCAGAGACAGAGGAGGAAAATGTAGAGAGGAGGGAGTGAAAGGATGCCAGGTCCACAGGGAGGCGAGTTTTCCTCCATTTCCGCTCGGCTGCCCGGAGCCCTGTTCTGTGAGCTCGCAATGAGTCGTCAAGCCACGGAGCGGGAGGGGAGGACCGAGCCGGCCTGGAAGATAGGGGACATAGAGAGTCAAAGGATGCAGAAAGGGAGGAGAGAAGGGTTGAGGAGGCAGAATCAGGAGATAGGTTGGAGAAGGTTTGAGCAGAGGGAAGAGATGATAGGATGGAAGAGGAGAGAGTAGCGGGTGAGAGAGAGCGAAGGTTGGGACGGCGCGATACCATCCGAGTAGGGGCAGTGTGGGAAGTTTTGGATGAGAGCGAGAGGGAAAAGGATACAAGGTAGTGGTCGGAGACTTGGAGGGGAGTTGCAATGAGGTTAGTGGAAGAACAGCATCTAGTAAAGATGAGGTCGAGCATATTGCCTGCCTTGTGAGTAGGGGGGGAAGGTGAGAGAGTGAGGTCAAAAGAGGAGAGGAGTGGAAAGAAGGAGGCAGAGAGGAATGAGTCAAAGGTAGACGTGGGGAGGTTAAAGTCGCCCAGAACTGTGAGAGGTGAGCCGTCCTCAGGAAAGGAGCTTATCAAGGCATCAAGCTCATTGATGAACTCTCCGAGGGGACCTGGAGGGCGATAAATGATAAGGATGTTAAGCTTGAAAGGGCTGGTAACTGTGACAGCATGAAATTCAAAGGAGGCGATAGACAGATGGGTAAGGGGAGAAAGAGAGAATGATCACTTGGGAGAGATAAGGATCCCGATGCCACCACCCCGCTGACCAGAAGCTCTCGGGTGTGCGAGAACACGTGGGCGGACGAAGAGAGAGCAGTAGGAGTAGCATTGTTATCTGTGGTGATCCATGTTTCTGTCAGTGCCAAGAAGTCGAAGGACTGGAGGGAGGCATAGGCTGAGATGAACTCTGCCTTGTTGGCTGCAGATCGGCAGTTTCAGAGGCTACCGGAGACCTGGAACTCCACGTGGGTCGTGCGCGCTGGGACCACCAGATTAGGGTGGCAGCGGCCACGCGGTGTGGAGCGTTTGTATGGTCTGTGCAGAGAGGAGAGAACAGGGATAGACAGACACATAGTTGACAGGCTACAGAAGAGGCTACGCTAATGCAAGAAGATTGGAATGACAAGTGAACTACACGTCTCGAATGTTCAGAAAGTTAAGCTTACGTAGCAAGAATCTTATTGACTAAAATGATTAAAATGATACAGTACTGCTGAAGTAGGCTAGCTGGCAGTGGCTGCGTTGTTGACTTTGTAGGCTAGCTGGCAGTGGCTGCGTTGTTGACACTACACTAATCAAGTCGTTCCGTTGAGTGTAATAGTTTCTACAGTGCTGCTATTCGGGGGCTAGCTGGCTAGCTAGCAGTGTTGGTTACGTTACGTTGCGTTAAAAGAACGACAATAGCTGGCTAGCTAACCTAGAAAATCGCTCTAGACTACACAATTATCTTTTATACACAGACGGCTATGTAGCTAGCTATGTAGCTAGCTACGATCAAACAAATCAAACCGTTGTGCTGTAATGAAATGAAATGAAAAATGTGATACTACCTGTGGAGCGAAGCAGAATGCGACCGGGTTGTTGAGTGCGGAAGTTCTATTCAGTAGACGTTGGCTAGCTGTTGGCTAGCTAGCAGTGTCTCCTACGTTAAGGACGACAAATAGCTGGCTAGCTAACCTCGATAAATTAAGATAATCACTCTAAGACTACACGCTCTAAACTACACAATTATCTTGGATACGAAGACAGCAAAGACAACTATGTAGCTAGCTAACACTACACTAATCAAGTCGTTCAGTTGAGTGTAATAGTTTCTACAGTGCTGCTATTCGGTAGACGGTGGACGTTTGCTAGCTGGCTAGCTGCTGGGCAGATAGCAGTGTAGACTACGTTAGGACGACGAAATACGAAGTTGCAATAGAAGTGCTGACTGTTTCACTTTGTTGTCCTCTTTCTTTTCCTTTTTCTTCTGTCCTTCTTTTGTCCTTATTTTGTCTTCCTTTCTTCTGTTAACTAGATATTTTTTGTTGTTATTCTTTGTAAGCTAGATAGCTTCTTCCAGGAGAGTCCCTAGCAACTGCTTAGCAACAAGTAAACAATTCTGCTAGCAATTCAGCTAGCTAAAATAACTGTACAATTTTATGAAAAATAGTAAATTTTTCAAAAACCTGTCTTTTTTGGTTTGTTCCTTGTTTTGTCTTCTATTGAGTCTTGCAGTTTTCTCTTGATTTTTTCGATGTACTTCACTCTAAAAAAAACATTTAAATCTCAATATATACAGGAGCTCATTTTTCAGCAGCTGCTCAATTTAGAACTCCGGAACACACATACATACTTCTCTAGCTACATTACTTCAGCTGCATTGAATGGTAAATATCAGCAAGGCAAGCTTACAAAATTCAATTTACAGCAAATGCTTTAGCTAGCTAGATTCTTTACATCCACTGTGTCACAAGATGACAGCCTGGTTTCTGGTTATTTAAGGAGTCCCTAAAACATTAAAAACCCAGAATTACAATTTCATACTCATGTCACAACACCCATAAAACTAGCCACCTAACTGGCTAATGTTAGCTAGTCAGCTAGCTTACTAAATAGCGAGTTTTGTAAATTGATATTTAAAAAATATGAATAATTATTTTTCTCTGCATTACCTAAAATATTTCTCTCAACTGTAATTTTGCATGATTCGTTATGACGTTATAATTACTTACATTTGCTTCCATCCTCGTATTTTTGTCAGCCATCTTTGTCGAAGATGGGCTCCAGCCTTGGGTTGCTTAGTGTTAAATTTGTCATGGGAACCACTCTATATGATTGGTCATTGCCCAGCGGTCACCGCTGGTGATTTGCATAAAGTTGGGAAATGTTTAACTTTTTCACCGCCTCCCACGCCCAACGGTCCCCTGCCCTCTCTGTTTCTCAACACTTTCCTTCCATTGAAAATGGAATAGGTAGCCTGCCAGTGTACACGGAGCATTACCGATGTGATTCAGTATGCTACAGACGCGTCACTGTCTGACAAGTCTTAATGGACTTCATATCGAAAATACAAACGTGTTATTTTGTTTAATTGTCCCGATGCTATACCATGGACATATAATTAAGTTGTATGATTTATGAATGGCAAGGATATATGAGATCGACTTTATTCAGTAAATTCGACCCATTTTATAAGCTAGTCAAGCTTGCTGTTCATCAATCAAAGCACAGTAAATAGCCTGTGCACCACCACTCCGTGGATGCATCTGAAACACATGATATAAAATAAATGAATGTGCCAGAAAACAATAGGCAATTCGACTCATTGTAACCACAATGTATGGGAAGAGCAAATTCATTCCCATGGACAATGAAGGAGCAGTGTTTCCAGGTCATCACTCGCTCTGTGACGGAGAGGCGCTTGTCCTATCAATAGATCGTTCATTCTAGCGGTAGAGGGCTTGGCTGACTTTTTTTCTGATTAGCGAATAAATAAATAAAATATTAGCTCATCCACCACCACCCCTCTTTGGAGGGCAAAAGTGACATTGTTTTAAAAATGTTGTTTTTGCAGCTTTAAGTTGATTTAACTAGGCAAGTCAGTTAAGGACAAATTCTTATTTACAATGACGGCCTACCTCGGCCAAACCCTAAATCGGACGACGCTGGGACAATTGTGCACCCCCCTAGGGGCTCCCAATCACAGCTGGTTGTGATACAGTCTGGAATCGAACCAGGGTCTGTAGTGATAGAATGCAGTGCCTTAGACCGCTGCGCCACTCGTTACATATATGGAACATATACATTTTACCAACATGGTAACTTTTTTTACATTGTTACATAACAAAGACATTTATTTATATTTTTTGATATACACATAACATTTGGGATAGTTAGTACTCGGACATCAATATAGAGTTTTCATCCCATGAGCACCATTAAATCCATTATTAAAAAATGGAAAGAATAATGCACCACAACAAACCTGCCAAGAAAATGGAATGGCCTAGTCAAAACCCAGACCTCAATCCAATTGAGAAGCTGTGGTATGACTTAAAGATTGCTGTATACCAGCGGAACCCATCCAATTTGAAGGAACCGGAGCAGTTCCTTCATGAGGGGGTCAATACTTTCGCAAGACACTTTATTTGGCCCAAAATTGGGTTCAGTACACTTGGGCATAAATACAATATGTTACGTCACCAGGCATACTAGTTAGGGACCTCAAAGCACACACTATGGGTGAAAAAAAAAAAAAAATGAAATTAGCTCATGAACATGAATGATTGGTAAAAATATGATCATGCAAATCTCAATATTTTGTAGAAAGTCGTCTTTAACCGGCATATACTGTATGTTGAAAATATTGTATATTCAATCCTAAAATCAGTAGAGAATCAGTATTTATGATATGATGTACTGTTTATTATTTATGATATTCATGGTATAGGGAAGAAACAGAATCATAAATGAGTTTCTATTGAACCGCTTGGTACTGACCGACTGGCCTTTGAACATTAGGTAATTTCGAACTATAAGAAATTCCAGTCTTACCAGACTCCTTAACCCCAGCAGTGCTTTACAATAGTCTCGTCCCTCTGTTCCCACTATGGGGGGGGTCACTTTGGTTGTGTTGGCATAGCAAGCTGACTGCCATTTGGGAAGATACAATTAAGCAATAATGCACGAGCGGCAGAGGTATATGACTAATATACCACGGCTAAGGGCTGTTCGTTCTTATGCACGATGCATCGCAGAGTGCCTGGATACAGCCCTTAGCCGTGATATATTGGCCATATACCATAAACCCCTGAGGTGCCTTATTGCTATTATAAACTGGTTACCAACATAATTAGAGCAGTCAAAAGACATGTTTTGTCAAACCCATGGTATACGGTCTGATATACTACGGTTGTCAGCCAATCAGCATTCAGGGCACAAACCACCCAGTTTATAATGTCTTAAATACCATCTGATTCTCTCTTATCCCAGAGATGGATCTCTAACATCCGTCTTCTGTTCTGTTAATGGTAGGGGAGCCTGCCCAGAGCAATAAGTAGGGAGGCACTGGTATTTCTTTCTCAAATTGCCTCGCATTAGGAAACTATTATGATGCGGACCTCTGCACTAAATATAAACAAACCCTTGAGTCTTCGAACTCAAGTGAATGTCAAGGAAGACAAATTGTAATGAGCTACATCTTTGCCACGACATCCGACAGCCATTTAGCTGAAGTTATGGACGTGAGTGTGTGTGGTGACTGGCGTGTACTATAAATGTGAACATCAGTATGAATGAAGTGTGAGAACTTCAATCCATAAAGCCACTTAATTATGTATGAAGAAACAACTTCCAACCACGGCTACAAACTGCAGTGCACTTTGGGTATGTTTGTTTGCAGTTGATTGTGTGTGTGTGTGCGTGTGCGTGTCTTGACTGTGTATGTGTTAGTCAGAATGCATCCATCTGTTAGTCTCTGTCTGTCATTCTGAATACCAGTAGTTTACAGTGAGTGTGTGTGTGGGTATGCAGCATGCTCTGTATTTCTTTCAGTATTGATACTGAATATATTCGGGCTGAAAGGCAGGTGGAACCGCATGTCCCATAAGCACATTATCCAGGGCACCCTCTCCCTTTCCCTCTCCACGCTTGCTAGCTAATACCTGGGCAAGGTTTCAGTCTTCGATAAGTAGGCTACGCTAACATTACAGCACTGCAAATGCTCTCTGAACTCTGCATCTGGGCCAGACAAGTCTAATGCAGTTTACCACAATAATGCAGCATAGCTGAAGCCCTGCTTGAGAAAATGCTGACTGTATTGTGCTGTAGCAGGTTCATGGTTAGTTCTCCACTGACTTAGCTTGAAAGACATGACTGGCCGAGAGCAAATGACCGAAGACCATATAAAAAGGAGATGTAGCCATTAGCCCAAAGAGCTAATGCTACTTGAAACAGTAGAGTTGGGACGATAAACCGAAAATTACCGTCACCATCATTGCCTTCCTCTTACTGAAGGAATTTTGCTTCAGGGGCAATTTTCAGTGATTAGGCTTTACAACGCTCCTTAAATCAATGTGATTTGGTGTGTGTGTGTGTGTGTGTGTGTGTGTGTGTGTGTGTGTGTGTGTGTGTGTGTGTGTGTGTGTGTGTGTGTGTGTGTGTGTGTGTGTGTGTGTGTGTGTGTGTGTGTGTGTGTGTGTGTGTGTGTGTGTGTGTGTGTGTGTGTGTGTGTGTGTGTGTGTAAATATGTCTATGGTGTATGTAGGCACCTGAGCTGAGCCATAGAAGGTAGAATGGGCATCTACCACCCATTCGAATGGTTTAGACCTTTTGGAAGTTTTTAGGGAGTGAGCTTCTCTTCTCCTTATTCGACCATGTTGTGTGGCTTGCAAAAGTTATTGCTGTCCTCTTTATTAAATGATCACAGGAACCATTATATCTAAGAAATTACCATATACACTGATTGTTTAAAGCAAAGCTACCAAACTATTGGTGAAGGTCAAATTGAATGTAAGCTGAGACCAGCAGGTATAGCCAGATGAGAGTTGTGCCTCCGGGAGCTTACTTTTATTTCAGTCAAATAATTTTGATGCATTGCATTTCATAACAATAACCTAGCAAATTACATTGGTTGTCACTCAACTAATAAAGCCTAATATTGCACAAACCATTTTACAAGCATTTAAATGCGGAAGGTGCCACACAGATGTGCAAGATCAGGAATATGCCAACCTCTCGTTAGTCAGCGCGTGATGCTACACACAGTGCGCAGCTCGACTAGGCTATTGTTATTGCCTGGGGTAGTTCGACATACAAAATTACTATAAAGCACTTACATGCTTGATGCTTGGTTCTATATTGAAGAAGAGGACGTGTCATTTGTCACAAAAGATTAGTTATTTTTTCGGAAGGTATAAAATGTCATTTGAAAGTTAATGAACCGGTGAGATGTAAAGTTTGAATCGATCTTCAGATTACAGTACATGCTACATTTGGATCGGCTTCAGCTCCTGTGGACCAATGGACTCATGTCTTAAACATTTGAATCAGAGACTGATACATATTGGTGAATCGTTATATCCCTACTACCAATGTAAAGTTTTTGTAGGACATTACATTTACTGTTAAATGAATCAATTACATGGCTATCTAGCAACACAATCATAGTAGTTCTGAGCAATTAGAAATGTCAGTTTATTTTCAGTTTTTAAATAATATTTTTTTGTGTGTCTGAGCTCAACACGCCTTTTCTCTAGACAGAAATCTAATCAAGCATGAAATGTGGGATGTTGGAGGAAGATGACTTTTTCAACAGGCTACAATATGCATCATAGTTAAGTGCAGAAAATGTGGTAATTAACTACTATAACTAGAATCCATTGCACCTACAGCTGCCTGTTCTAATTAGTTATTGGTCGGGAAAGCCTGTGGGGCCGGCAGACAGACATGGAGAGGGAGGAACATAACCAGAATGTGTTGCAAACAAGAGGGATATAGAACAGTTACTTAGTTAGCTCTACCTGATAATACATCTAATTGATTGGTAGTTGTTATTCATCAGTCTTAAATGTATACCTTATTTACTTTGAAAAACGACTGAAATTGTGATTTTGTCAGACAGCAGGCAACTAACGATAGCTAACACACTTTTGTACATCGCGCTGTTCTGTACATTTGACCTTATTTTAGCACCCTAAAAACATAATACTTCCAGGTCAACTGTAATATGAATATCATTGTAAAGCACAATTTCTCCCCTTTCCAGCAAAATCAATGACAAGGCCTTCATGCTGCCCAGCTCTTCATGATTGAAGTTGTACAACTGAATGCATTTTCTGCATTTAACCCAACCCCTCAATCAGAGAGATGTGGGGGGGCTGCCATAATCAATATCCACATCTTCAGTGCATGGTGGAACAGTGGGTTAACTGCCTCGCTCAGGGACAGAATGAGAGATTTGGACCATGTCAGCTCAGGGATTTGATCCAGCAAACTTTCGAGTTAACTGGCCCAACACTCTAACCACTAGGCTACCTGCGGCCAATGTTCTAACCAAGAAGGCAATGGAGCTCCATCAGGTCTTTTTAAAAATGGCAGGTGGGGAAGCGAAAGCTACTGCGTGATAGGGAAAGGGAGGTGGGGAAACAACTGTTTTCCCCCGATTTGTCCAACTTATCACCTCTAAAATGTCATTGAAACACTATAAAGAGTATATATAATGTCTCATTACATACCTATTTGTCACACCGTGATCTGTTTCACCTGTCTTGTGATGTCTCCACCCCCCTCCTCCAGGTGTTGCTTATTATCCCTGGTGCATATATCCCTGTGTTTCCTGTCTCAGTTTGTCTTGTGTGTTTTTCAAGTCAACCAGTGGTTTTCTAGTACTCCTGCTTCTATTCTCTTTTGCTAGTCCTCCCGGTTTTTGACCCTTGCCTGTTTTCTGGACTCCGTACCCGCCTGCCTGACCATTCTGCCTCCCCTGACCTCGAGCCTGCCCGCCTCTTTGTACCTCCTGGATTATGAACTGGTTTTGACCTTTTGCCTGTCCACGACCATTATCTTACCTACCCCTTTTGGATTGTTTAATAAATATCAAGAATCAAACCATCTGCCTCCCGTGTCTGCATCTGGGTCTCACATTGTGCCCTTATACCTATTTGAAAGTTTGTGTCAAATTTGAATAGGGTTTTTAAGGCAACGCTAAATGTATCTTCACAATTAAACTGCGGCTGTCATGGTTTTTGAGACAGTCACTACAGTCCCATTAGTTTTCATTGCAGCCTCGTTTGAATGCTGCAGTGGCGGATCGGGGTTAGTCACCGTTAGGCTGCTAAGCTAAATAGGATGACTCTTTGCGGAGCACAGAGATGGATGGCTGGCTGATACTGCCTGAGCCTAGATGAGATAATGACTTGGAATTAAATAAAAACTAATCGAATAAAAAATGTTATATTTGATCAAAGTTGGAATATTTTGGGAATATTTAAATATAAGTTGGAATATTTTATCAAAGTTGGTTTATAAATAAGTGATAAGCAGTAATGTGCAGTCACTACCATCATTGGAGTTTTATTAATTGCATAAATTCATCATGCTAAGAACAAATACACTGCTCAAACACTAAAATACACTAAAATAACACATCCTAGATCTGAATGAATGAAATATTCTTATTAAATACTTTTTTCTTTACATAGTTGAATGTGCTGACAACAAAATCACACATTATCAACCCATGGAGGTCTGGATTTGGAGACACACTCAAAATTGGAAAACCACACTACAGGCTGATCCAACTTTGATGTAATGTCCTTAAAACAAGTCAAAATGAGGCTCAGTATTGTGTGTGGCCTCCACGTGCCTGTATGACCTCCCTACAACACCTGGGCATGCTCCTGATGAGGTGGCGGATGGTCTCCTGAGGGATCTCCTCCCAGACCTGGACTAAAGCATCCGCCAACTCCTGGACAGTCTGTGGTGCAACGTGGCGTTGGTGGATGGAGCGAGACATGATGTCCCAGATGTGCTCAATTGGATTCAGGTCTGGGGAACGGGCGGGTCAGTCCATAGCATCAATGCCTTCCTCTTGCAGGAACTGCTGACACACTCCAGCCACATGAGGTCTAGCATTGTCTTGCATTAGGAGGAACCCAGGGCCAACCGCACCAGCATATGGTCTCACAAGGGGTCTGAGGATCTCATCTCAGTACCTAATGGCAGTCAGGCTACCTCTGGCGAGCACATGGAGGGCTGTGCGGCCCCCCAAAGAAATGCTACCCCACACCATGACTGACCCACTGCCAAACCAGTCATGCTGGAGGATGTTGCAGGCAACAGAACATTCTCCACGGCGTCTCCAGACTGTCACGTCTGTCACATGTGCTCAGTGTGAACCTGCTTTCGTCTGTGAAGAGCACAGGGCGCCAGTGGCGAATTTGCCAATCTTGGTGTTATCTAGCAAATGCCAAACGTCCTGCACGGTGTTGGGCTGTAAGCACAACCCCCACCTGTGGACGTCGGGCCCTCATACCACCCTCATGGAGTCTGTTTCTGACCGTTTGAGCAGACACATGCACATTTGTGGCATGCTGGAGGTCATTTTGCAGGGCTCTGGCAGTGCTCCTCCTGCTCCTCCTTGCACAAAGGCGGAGGTAGCGGTCCTGCTGAGTTGCCCTCCTACGGCCTCCTCCACGTCTCCTGATGTACTGGCCTGTCTCCTGGTAGCGCCTCCATGCTCTGGACACTACGCTGACAGACACAGCAAACCTTCTTGCCACAGCTCGCATTGATGTTCCATCCTGGATGAGCTCCACTACCTGAACCACTTGTGTGGGTTGTAGACTCCGTCTCATGCTACCACTAGAGTGAAAGCAACACCAGCATTCAAAAGTGACCAAAATATCCGCGAGGAAGTATAGGAACTGAGAAGTGGTCTGTGGTTATCACATGCAGAACCACTCCTTTATTTGGGGTGTCTTGCTAATTGCCTATAATTTCCACCTGTTGTCTATTCCATTTGCACAACAGCATGTGAAATGTATTGTCAGTCAGTGTTGCTTCCTAAATGGACAGTTTGATTTCACAGAAGTGTGATTGACTTGGAGTTACATAGTGTTGTTTAAGTGTTCCCTTTATTTTTTGAGCAGTGTATGTAATGTACACAAACATAATATTTTATTTAGTACTAGGGTCCTTTTTTCAGAATTTCCTCCTTACTGATGTGCCCAAAGTAAACTGCCTATTACTCAGGCCCAGAAGCCAGGATATGCATATAATTGATATCATTGAATAGAAAACACTTAGAAATTTGTAGAAATGTTAACATAATGTATGAGACAATAACACAACTGATATGGTAGCCGGAAATCAAAAGAAAAACCAAACATAATTATTTTTTGGGGAGATCACATGCTCTTTCAATGGAAAACTATGGGTCCTATGTAATTCCAGCTCCCAGATTGCAATTCATATGTCAACAGTCTTTGTTCAAGGTGTCAGGCTTTTTTCTCCCAAAACTAGGAAGACATTTGAGTTTTGGTATAAAGAGTCACAGTTGGAAATCAGTCTATGGACGCGCAACGAAGAGGACGCACACTTTTTAATTGTACTTTTCTATTGAACATACTTCTTTCCGTATGAAATATTATAGTTTATTTACATTTTAAGGTACCTGACAATTAAATAGCAACGTAGTTTGACTTGTTTTAACAAAGTTTTTGGATTCCATTGTTTGCATGTTGAACGAGTGGATTACTGAAATCGATAGTGCCAACATCTAACAAAACGACCATCTAACAAAACGACCATGCATGTTGTTGCTGGCACCCTCGGGATTGCAAACAGAGAAATATTTTCAAAAAGTAAGGTTATTTAATCGCTATTTGTGATTTTATTATGTTTGTGCTGGTTGAAAAATATGTTGACGCCCATTCACCGGATGTTGTCGACAGGTGTCCTGCTGACGGAACGCCTAGCCCTATTAAGTAAAGTCATGTTAATAAATTATGGTTAGCAAACTTCTTCATGATCGGAGAGCTAATGTAGGCTCATGCGATTAGCATGAATTTGTAAGTAACAAGAACATTTCCAAGGACATAGACATATCTGATATTGGCAGAAAGATTAAATTCTTGTTACTCTAACTGCACTGTCCAATATTCAGTAGCTATTACAGTGAAAGAATATCATGCTATTGTTTGAGGAGAGTGCACAATTTTGAACATAAAAAGCTATTAATAAACAAATTAGGCAATTTTTCTCCTACATTCCTTTCACATTTCCACAAACTTCAAAGTGGTTCCATTCAAATATTACCAAGAATATGCTACAGGCAGTTAGATTTGGGTCTCTCATTTTAGGTGAAAATTGAAAAAAAGGGGAGGATCTTTAAGAGGTTTTACTAAGTAAACATAATGGGCAGTCACTACCATAATGTGTTTTATTCTGTGTTGTTACAGCATTCAACCCACAATGCATTTATAAAATAAATAAATAATCGAAACGGAAATTGAAAACCTGTGACTATTTTTCAAAGGACGAAGCTAAACCAAATTAACCTCAAAAAGCAATAATCGCTCAGCACTAATATTTGGGGTTAGCAATCTAGGTAATGTGTGTTGAGTTCTCACTATCTCAGCAGTGATGGAAAAGTCATTGTAACATATTACTCAAGTAAATTTCAAAAGTATTTGGTTTATATATACTTAAGTATCAAAAGTAAAAGTATAAATCATTTAAAAGTCCTTATATTAGGCAACCAGACGGCACCATTTTCTTTTTTTTCTTTTTTACGGATAGCCAGGGGCATACTCCAACATTCAGACATAATTTACAAACGAAGCATGTGTGTTTAGTGAGTCTGCCAGATCAGAGGCAGTAGGGGTGACCAGGGATGTTCTCTTGATGTGTGTGAATGGAACATTTTCCTGTCCTGCTAAGCATTCAAAATGTAACAAGTTCTTTTGGGTGTCAGGGAAAATGTATGGAGTAAAAAGTACATTATTTTCTTTAGGAATGTAGTGAAGTCAAAGGTAAAGTAAGCAAAAATAGAAATAATAAAGTAAACTACAGCTACCCCCAAAAAATACTTCAGTAGTACTTTAAAGATATTAACTTAAGTACTTTACACCACTGTATCTCAGGTTGTGAATTATATAGCTGAGGCCTAGGCCAATATGCACAAAAAAAGATTAAGTTAAATTCATTTCAAAAGAGACAAATATACATCTAATCATTCTTGATCCTATTTTGACAGGTAGCACATCAATTTCAATTATGCATTCCCTGAAAATGTTAGATGAAATAGCTCATGTATTTATTGAATCATACAGCTCTGCCGCTAAAGGAAAATAACTATATTTTATTTAATTGTATTATTGTTATCGAGCAAAATGGGTCAACTTATCATGACATTCCTTTTTGCCCATAACACCCAACAAATAAGAGCAAGCTTGGCCATTCTTATGACAGATTTATCTAGGGTTATCAACTATGTGGAACTGGTAACAAATGGCTAACAAATTACAGTAGAATAGTCTGTCATCAGGTGCTTCAGGGTTTTCTTAGTAGTTCTGTTCTCACAGTATCAACCTAAATAATCCTATAACATTTCCTGGGTAGCTAAACATGAATCTGTCAATTTCCCACACCACATTACTGTCTTGGTAATTTATTGAATAGTTTACCAGAGGCGTTAAAATGTCTTTAAAGCGGGGGAGTGAGAAAGAAACAGGAAAATCCAAAATTATCAAGAAATCATACTGTGAACCGCCCCTGTTCCTCATTTTAGTGAATCCCCACTCCTGTAATCCACAGGAAATACAAGATTATTTCCATTTAAAAAAATAGCTGGTGAATGTAGGCCAAGCTGGTTCCACTGCATATGCTGGAGACAATACAATCAAATCCAATGCCAGCGAACTGTGTCTTCCTCTTTCTCTGTTGAAGATTGGCAATTTTGCGGGTTTATATGATTTGGCAAGTTCACCCATTTGTTTTGATAATACAAGTCAGCCTTCCCCGAGCTTTTAAAGGGAAGGAAAGACACAAGTCAGGAAAAAACATGCAATTTATTACGACCGACAAAACTGCAGTCAGCAAAACTGTCCTGTGTCATTAGGGCCAGGGCCAAATAGGTCCTGTAGCTGTCAGAATGGAATAGGCCTAAGTCTTGTGGAAAGGTGTACTGAGGTAGATAGTCAATTCTGAAAGTGATCATATTCTGTCCACAGATGTGGAAATGACACAAACAAAATCATGTTTGAATGCAAATTCCATTCCCTGGGGGGAGCCTTTGTGGAAGTCTATGATTGCGGTTTTTTTTGTGATTATTGCTATCACTGCGGGGATAACGAGAAGCTGCCAGTGTTTGTTGGCTGCAGTGGGTTAATGCCAGAGCTTACTGCATGCCAGGGCCCTTTAGCTAAGGAGCTGTGGTGAATTAACAGCCCTGGGTTTGATATTGAGCCTTTTGGTTCCAAGCCAGACCAGGCGAATGGCAGCACAATGCCATTAGCCCCCTGACATTGTGGATAGAAATAGCTGACGAACAGCTGTCTCAAAGACATGCCCCATGGCAGCCAGACAGCACTCCCTCTCCTCGCTTCGTCTTTGATAAGGCCAAAGTAAAAAATAACAGGTTTACAGTACCTTATCAACGGTAAGCCAGACAAGAGGCGTGAGGGACGTGCATGTACAGCGTTAACTGCACCATTAATTTGCATAATGGCTTCTCAAAACCTTGTTATAGTTTGTCTTAAGTATCCATTTCCTTCCACATCCACTCTGCTACTATATTCCATGTCTCCCCTGAGTGTTCTCTGAAAACATCTCCAAACCTGTCTTGGTCTCCAGATGACAGTATCAGGTTAATTGCAAATTGAGGACAATGAATGAAATCGTGGAGATGGTAGATGCAAGACGGGATGAGGCAAGGTGTGGGGGAAATGGGCTTACAAAGAGAATCCCCAACATCCCTCTGTGAAATCAAATGATCACCTTGGTCTAGGGGTAACTTTGGGGAGCAATTTAATATTTCTTTGAAGAGGGCTCGAACAACTCTGACAAACATGGACTGGCAAAATACATCTCCATTTTGAAATTGTTGAACAGCAAGGAGTTATATGCACCAACTAATTATTCTGCACTAACAGATTTGATGGCTAGTCTGTAAAGAAAACGGTTGTTACATCTAGTATTTTAATTTGAAATGGACATGAATGAAAATCAATAACACAATAATTAGGAGAAAGATAAACTAAGATTTCTGTGAGATTTCTTGTTGCCAACAATCATTCTCGACTTTTAATGTCGGGTTTTGCCAGAGTCCTTGCTAAGCTACCACAATTTCAAGGATTACATTGCAATAATGACGTCACTGGTTGACAGAGGCTGTTGTACAAGAAAAGTATTACCAAAATGATTGTATGCACAGCCTTAAATTGAATATCAATCAAGCCAATAAAGCTGAAAATGTCAATTTTAAGACATAGCACAATGCAGAATCTGCACTATATTATGTAGTAGACACAAATATATTGGCTAGTTAACATATGGATGCTTACCTATGTGCTTAACCCAACTTAGAAAATGTGGATAATGATTACTGTTCAGCAAGTTGAGGATGATTATACCACCACAGAGAGGTCACATGGCTGTGGGACTATACTCATCTCTCCAGGAAGATAAGCATTCACCGCTGGGTGCTGATCGCTAACCTCAGTATTTTCAGATTACAGGTAGGTGGGGATGGAATACAAAATGTTGCGTCATTCATTTAGTTTTGCAAATGTGCAAACATCAGGCAGCCATACTGGTAATTTTTGTACATCCACATCTCCCAAGAGTCATTCAAACATTTATTTAGTGCTATATTTGAAATGAGGACGAGGGAGAAAACCCACAGCTTGATTGGCATGCTGCAGCAGGTGTTGTTTTAAGTTAAGTGAGCAGTGCACCTCTGCTCTGGAAATTTGTGTGGATTTGATACAGTCCAGTAACTTCGGATTTCAAATTAAATCAAACTTTATTTGTCACATGCACCGAATACAAGTGTAGACCTTACCATGAAATGCTTACTTACAAGCCCTTAACCAACAGTGCAGTTCAAGAAGAGTTAAGAAAAGATTGACCAAATAAACTAAAGTAAAAAAATATATAAAAAGTAACACAATAACGAAGTTATATACCGTGATAAGGAGAGCAGCTACACTAGCTGACAACATGGAAGGGACAAGCACCATGGCTGAGAAAGATTGTATCAGAGCGTTTGAGGCAAAGTACTGGGTAGAGTTCCCCTCCACCAAATGAGAGAATGTCACGATGTTCGTAATAATGGTCAGACCAAGGCGCAGCGTACGTAGAGTTCCACATTATTTATTAAAGAAGGTGAAACTTAGAAGAAGAAAAAGAAAAAAACAAAGAATAAACAAACCATGACGACAATGCAGTGCTAACAGGCAACTAAACATAAACAATATTCCATAACCCACAGGTGGAAGAAATGCTACCTAAGTGTGATCCCCAATTAGAGACAACAATAGCCAGCTGACTCTAATTGGGAATAATACCTAAACCCCAACATAGAAAAAACAACCTAGAACCCCACATAGAAAATATAAACTAGACTAACCCCCCTAGTCACGCCCTGACCTACTCTACCATAGAAAATAAAGGCTTTCTATGGTCAAGACGTGACAGAGAAAGGTTTTCTGCAATAAGTATTTTGATCATTTACACTCTTGCTGATTTATACAAAGGGTCATTGGTTAAAACCACATTTCAGCTGGTGTCTATTCCACAAGTAATAACCAGCTAAATCTATGATGTTAAAATGCCTATTTACTCTGTTCCATCTGACGGTGGAATCCACTGTCTCATCAGCCCAGCCAAGCAATTTTTTAACTTGATCTCCACTATAAAAATCATCTAGACATTCTCACATTTCTTTTAGACTAACATGTAGTTTTCAACAGCAGAGATTTGTCTAAACCTTACTGTCTGTCCCTCCTACATTTGCAACATTGTTTCAATATTCAAATTTGATCTCCAGCTGTTCCATAGTAATGAACAAGTTGGGAAGAGACAGACAGACAGGCAGTGTTTCTCAGCCAGTTGAAATCATGAATCAGCTGGCATAATTTTTATGGCTATATACAAAGAAATGTAAATTGAAAAAAGCTTCAGTTTGAAGTGATTGTGTTGTTGGCTAGCTCCTCTGAACAACAGTGTCCTGACAAGTGACTGTAAGTCAGCCAGCTAACAAGCAAGGGATAAGAACGTTGCCAGCCAGTATAGCAATGGAACATTTAGAATGAATGTCTGGGTCGTGTCTCTGGCTGTCACGCATTGACCTTAGAGATCCTTTTAATTCTCTATTTTGGTTAGGTCGGGGTGTGACTAGGGTGAGCAATCTAGTTTTCCTATTTCTTTGTTTGGCCTGGTATAGTTCCCAATCAGAGGCAGCTGTCTATCGTTGTATCTGATTGATGATCATACTTTGGCAGCCTTTTTCCCACCTTAGTTTGTGGGATCTTGATTTTGTGTAGTTGCTGTGTGGTCTGCAGAACTTTATGTTCATTTTGTATTTTTTTTTTCAGTGTTCGTTTTAATAAAAGTAAGATGTTCGCTCACCTACCACGCTGCACCTTGGTCCAATCCTTCAAACAATGAGCGTAACAGAAGATCCTACCACCAAATTACCGAGCAGCGTGGCCAGGAGGAGCAGGGATCCTGGGCCCGGGAGATAAGGTGGTGGAGGACATCATGGACATGGGAGGAGGTTATGGCAGGGGACAAGACCCTGCCATGGAAGCAGGCAGGGTCGCAACCACGACCGCAAGCACGAGAGGCAGCCCCCCAAAATAATGGGGCGGCACACGGGGTGGTTGGCAGAGCCAGGTTTCAGACCAGAGCCAACTCCCCGCACTAGCTTAAAGGAGCATGTGACCGTTCAGGCACCATGTTATGCGGTGATACGCACTGTGTCTCCAGTGCCCATTCACAGCCCGGTATGCTTGGTGCCATCTCCCCGTGCACGCCATGCGAAAATGAGCATCCAGCCAGGACGGGTTATGCCAGCTCTACGATCCACGGGGCTGTAGCTGGGCAATACGGACTTTCAGCACCCTCCAAAGATTTTCTATTGGGTTCAGGTCTGGAGACTGGCTAGGCCACTCCAGGACATGGAGATGCTTCTTACAGAGCACTCCTTAGTTGCCCTGGCTGTGTGTTCCGGGTCGTTGCTGGAAGAACCAGCCACGACCCATCTTCAATGCTCTTACTGAGGGAAGGAGGTTGTTGGCCAAGATCTCGCGATACATGGCCCCATCAATCCTCCCCTCAATATGGTGCAGTCGTCCTCTCCCTTTTTCAGAAAAGCATCCCCAAAGAATGATATTTCCACCTCAATGATTCACGGTTGGGATGGTGTTCTTGGGGTTGTACTCATCCTTCTTCGTCCTCCAAACACGGCGAGTGGAGTTTAGACCAAAAAGCTCTATTTTTGTCTCCTCCTCTGGATCATCCAGATGGTCACTGGCAAACTTCAGACTGGCCTGGACATGCGCTGGCTTGAGCAGGGGGACCTTGCGTGCGCTACAGGATTTTAATCCATGATGGCGTAGTGTGTTACTAATGATTTTCTTTGAGACTGTGGTCCCAGCTCTCTTCAGGTCATTGACCAGGTCCTGCCGTGTAGTTCTGGGCTGAACCCTCACCTTCCTCATGATCATTGATGCCCCACGAGGTGAGATCTTGCATGGATCCCCAGACCGAGGGTGATTGACCGTCATCTTGAACTTATTCCATTTTCTAATAATTGCGCCAATAGTTGTTGCCTTCTCACCAAGCTGCTTGCCTATTGTCCTGTAGCCCATCCCAGCCTTGTGCAGGTCTACAATTTTATCCCTGATGTCCTTACACAGCTCTCTGGTCTTAGCCATTGTGGAGAGGTTGGAGTCTGTTTGATTGAGTGTGTGGACAGGTGTCTTTTATACAGGTAACGAGTTCAAACAGGTGCATTTAATACAGGTAATGAGTGGAGAACAGGAGGGCTTCTTAAAGAAAAAGGTTTGTGAGAACTGGAATTCTTACTGGTTGGCAGGTGAAAAAATATGTATGTCATGCAATAAAATGTAAATTAATTACTTAAAAATCCTACAATGTGATTTTCTGGATTACTTTTCTCATTTTGTCTGTCATAGTTGAAGTGTACCTATGATGAAAATTACAGGCCTCTCTCATCTTTTTAAGTGGGAGAACTTGCACAATTGGTGGCTGACTAAATACTTTATATATATAATATATATATATATATATAATATATAATATATAGTGGGGTCTGAAATTAACACCCTTGAAAAATAAGTAATAATATAAAATAAATATTCAAATCCTGTATAAAATAAATATTCCAATCCTGAAGTAACGCTCCAAAATATGTACAAATATTATTTTATACTAATATAACTATTCAGAGAAAAATATTTATTTGATGTAATCCAGCATCACTACTCTAGACGGCTCTGACTTAGAATACATGGACAACTACAAATAGCTGGGTTTCTGGTTAGACTGTAAACTCTCCTTCCAGACTCACATTAAGCATCTCCAATCCCAAATTAAATCTAGAATTCCTATATCGCAACAAAGCATCCTTCACCTCATGCTGCCAAACATAACCTCGTATAACTGACCATCCTACCGATCCTCGACTTCGGTGATGTCATCTAGAAAATAGCCTCCAACACTCTACTCAACAAACTGGAAGCAATCTATCACAGTGCCATCCGTTTTGTCACCAAAGCCCCATGCACTACCCACCATTGCGACTTGTACGCTCTCGTTGGTTGGCCCTCGCTTCATACTCGTCGCCAAACCCACTGGCTACAGGTTATCTTCAAGTGTCTGCTAGGTAAAGCCCCGCCTGATCTCAGCTCACCGGTCACCATAGCAGCACCCACTCGAAGCACGTGCTCCAGCAGGTATATAAATACAATTTTAAAAATCACTCCGGACAGACACAAGTAAAAACTCATTACATAAATGTTGCAGCAGCCCAGGCTATACCTAAACATTAGAGATCTGACATGCTGTATGGGATGAACATGCATCAATGATTTTAGTCCTTGCTTGGACTAACTGGATTAAGTCTCCAACAACACCATCCATCCATGATGAGCCTGTCCTGCACTGAAGCCTATGAACACCTCAACCCCTGTCCTGCACTGAAGTCAAGCCTCTGGACACCTCAATTCATGCCTCATACCCTCATTCAATCACTGCTGTGATCCCTTCCCAACACTGTAAGTAGCCCTCTCATTCCCATTCACCATAATATTATACAATAAATGTCTTTATTAAATGCTTTAGGTTAAAATAATTATTCTTTGGTGATTTTTGAAACATGCTTTGTCATCTCCGTGCGGTCTGCGCCTATGCCGGTGGTCTCCCATCCTCCTCAATTTTTCAATAGCCTCTACTGTGTTATGGGTATGCTTGTCATCGGCAAGGCATCAGCAGTTTTTTAAGATAAAAATAAACGTAATAGAGTTAAGGGCAAATTCCTAGAAAAAATGGTTTAGTCTGCTTTCCAACAGACACTGGGCGAAAAATTCACCTTTCAGCAGGACAATAACCTAAATATACACTATTGCTTACCAAGACGACATTGCATGTTTGTCAGTGGCCCAGCTAAATCTGCTTGAAAATCTTTAGCAGCACTTTAAAATGGATGTCTAGCCAGGATCAACAACCAACTTGACAGAGCTTGAAGAATCTTTAAAAGAATAATGTGCATATTTTTTTTTATTGGTAGTTAGTCTAGACAACTTTTTTTTGTCATTGTCACTCAGATATCATATTAACATGGCATAAGCCATGGCAAAATATGTATAATTTTAGGGATTTTTTAAAGCTTTATTTAGACAGTTTAGTCTCATTGAGATACAAACTATTTGTTAAGAGACACCTGGTCCAACCAAGACAGCAGGAGGAGAGAATAATAATGTTTCAGAAAAATTTGACATAACAACTTACTGACATAGACACACCATAAACAAAATGTGACATACACACATACAGTATGTTACAATAACAGAAACATACAAGCATCATAGATACAAATCTATCATATGTACCACCGCATGAAGTCCTAATGACAATCAAATTCCTCAGTAACATGTGACTCAACCAAACTTTTAAACTCCTCCAAGGAAATAAGATCTTGGAGTTTCAAGATCAGCTGGAGAGAATTCCAAGACCACGAAGCAGAGTAACTAAAACACTTTTTTTCCATGATCCTTCTGATTTTAAGAACTGTAAATAGTAAATAGGAGTGAGACCGTAACTTGTATTTATTTTCTGACCTAAAATAAAAGCGGCAGTTGTAGCTTTAAAAAATTGCTTTAAAACTGCAAAAAATTATCTCCATCCCATGGCTAAATGGGTAGAATTGTAGGAAATTAGCTACCAAACTGCATAAAAAATATTATTTGTCCCATGGAATAATCTGTACAATAAGTGCTGCCGGAAAACATATGGCGAGACAGCATTTGCCCCAGTACTTTTCAATCTGGTAGGCGCCACCACACCACTCAAAGCTGCACCACTGATCGCGTTTATCAGACATATGCCACATTCAAAACAACTGGGAAATCTTTTTGAGCAGTTATCCAACTCTGAATTCCATGTCGGAAACTCTGACATCTTTCTAGCGCTCAGACTTTCGGACCTGAAGATCACTGACATCATGATGTGACCTTTTTTTTCCAGAGTTCCAAGTTGTCTTGAAAGCACCATTATTCATTAGTTCACGTCATAGAAAAACTTTTGCAACGGAAAAGAAAGCAGGCGTTTCTTATTGGACAAGTTGACATAGCACCTCACCCAATTTCCTTTGCCTCTCTCTTGTCTAGTCTAGGAAAACCCTATCCCTAGGATTTTAAGCAGTAACCCCCACGCTCCCTGCAACAGGTGGTTTCACAGTAGTCTTCTAGCTACAGCTTACAGGGCCTATAAACCACACCTCTCAACAACTAAGTTTGGTTGCACCAGCACCTCGTTGCTTGACTCTGCACTTGTTTTATTCTTTGCTCACGCTCATCTTCAGTCTGTGGAATAGTCGTCACAAAGGTTAACACTAGCTTCTATAGCCACAAACTCATAAACCACACCCATTCCTACAATTTGTATTCTTAAAATCTGATTTTAAACCTAGCCTTAACCCTAACATTAACCACACTGCTAACCTTATGCCTAACCCTAACCTTATACTAATACCCCCAAAAACATATTTTGTGGCTGTGGAATCTGACTTTGTGGCTATACAGAAAGAAGCTAGTGGAAACCAAGTGGAATCCTGCCGGAATCTGACTTTGTGGCTGTGTTATATAGTGGAAACCCTTCTCTCCCGCCTGCCTCATGAAAGAGTGAACACAAATGTTCATGGCAAACAAGGTACTATATGTTTTAATAAAAGCAGTTTAGTCATCCTCTAACACTATCTAGAATTATCCAATCTATAGCTAGGTCACAAAACGACTAATGTTATATTTAGAGTAGCCTAGCTAGATAGCTAGCTAACTTCAGCTAGCTAGGTTGATGCAATCATGCAGCCAGCAGCTAATATTAATAATTTAGACTCACTGAATAAATGTATTTGGCACAGGATAAAGAAGATGAAATTATCTGCTGCTGCTATCCAAAGCCAATGGATACTGAAGTGCCTGAAAAGGTTAGTCAGCCAGTTTGTTAGTCCATTAATGTTTGTTGGCATATTATTATATTTCCACTGCTGGTTATTATTCACAAATATTTGTGGCACAAATTACACTGTCATAAAAGTTTAAAAAACCAACAAATTCGCCACAGAGCAGTCGGCACAGATCAATTGAAAACATTTGTCCAACCATAACAAAATGGATGGCTAATGCAGAAAGAGAGAATTGGTAGATTCTGGCACCACCATAACTTTCACAAATACAATAGGCAGCCATGGTGTCAGTCTTTTTCGACGAGCAGGTTTGGTTAGAATAGAGTGCAATGGAATGAGTGACATTCAATAAAATCTACTTCATTAAAACGGGGATATTGTTTTCAATTAAAATTTTGATTTAATGATTGAATATATAGATTTAACAGGCAATCAGTTCCTACAGTGAGCACCAGGGAACCAATCAGGACAACAAGGTCAGTGGTATTATTACTTACACATAAAAAAATACTTTGCTACCAAGTCTACTCTGCATAGTGTTAAATGTAACCCTGCCTTACATAAAGCTTCCAGAATGAATAATTGCAGAAGAGCACTGTAATGAGATGAACTAATAGTTTTCATGACATAAAATGTAAATAGGTTTCAGTGTAGAAAAGTGTCTCTTTTTTATTTTTCAAAGTCAACTGCTTAACAGTGTGTGTGTGTGTGTGTGTGTGTGTGTGTGTGTGTGTGTGTGTGTGTGTGTGTGTGTGTGTGTGTGTGTGTGTGTGTGTGTGTGTGTGTGTGTGTGTGTGTGTGTGTGTGTGTGTGTGTGTGTGTGTGTGTGTGTGTGTGTGTAAAGACTGAAATTACTATTTAAAAATACACTGTAACCATTCTTTGCATAACGCTCACCCCTGCCATAGGAGTTCACTAAACCACAGAGTATGTTGTCCATTGAAGTTGTTCTCTGGCTCTTTTGATATCAGATTCATAATGAATCACAACAAGGTTTGTGGTAGTTTGAAAGTGTTTTTCAGCCTCAGGTCAGGAGAGTTTAGAATTCACATGACCCGACAAAGAAAACCCCCAGACCTATAGTCATAGCACAGATGAAAAGGGAAGCTATCTATACTAATAATAATAATACCTGACCAGGTTATAAGATCAGGAAAAACTCCAAGCCCCAGAAAAGACACATAGGCATTTTGCCACACATCTTTTGAACCTGTGGAGCCACCTCTGTGTAAAATTGCAGGAAATTAACTTCAAAACTAAAAAAATAACTCCGCCGTCAAGAGGGGGGCCACTAAAATGATTTGCTGTGAGGTAGACGATCCAAAGGCCTTCACAAGACCCTGAATGACCAGGCCTGTGTTGATCCAGCTTTGCACAATCACATGGATTCTGTTTACATATGTCAAATGGTTAACCCTATATTGATTATGCTTACTACTTTGGCCCTGCTTAATCAACAGGTGTAACAAATGGACTGGGTGGGAGCGAATTTGACCGTGTCAAAAAAAAAAAAAAAATGACAAAATAAATATAAAAAATTATATTTTGGGGGAAATTATACCACCAGCCAAAACAGCACTTTAGAGACTGGAAGTGCAAAGGAGCATGAGCATGTGCAAAGGTAAAGTCCTATCTGTGCACATGCCTGTATATGGGCTTCTTCCATCATAAGCACCTTAGTTCCATCATAAGCACAGCCAACATTTAGAATCGTATCATTTAACCAGACATAAACCACTCTTATTTTACTTTAAATTGGCAAAGCAACGTTGGACTCATAGTTAATAGAACTTTTTATGGTGAGTGCAAGAATAATGAGAAAGTGTTTTACCTGAGAAAGACGTTTTCGCCTTGCCTGACGGTAATATTGTCCATCACTTTACTATCGGTTTGGGATTCCCCTTGACTGTGGACAGGCAAACCTGCGGGGACAAGAAACAGCAGTCTGAAAGACAGAACCACCAGGCACTTCCAAGACACGGTAAAGTATCCACAAATACCCATCTTCGGTTTATAAATCCCACTGCTTGTCGAGACAATGGTTCCGTTGTTTTAAAAGGCAAATGCGTATAGCGGTCCTGTGGAATGAGCGCGGGTTAGTTAATAGCCTACTGTTCATCTGTTAATCCAAATATGTTTTCCAGGTACAGCATAGTCTATGCAAGAGGGTAGCTATCCTTACTGCGCACTCCAAAATATATTGTCAGCCTGTTACATTCTGTTCCGCAGCTCGCATGGAAATGTTTACTTTTCCTTTCCGAATGGTCCAAATGCTTGTATTTGATGATGACATTGCGCAATTTCACGTTCATGGAAAATTAACGGTTGCGGTCGTGGACAGCACGCAGAGCAAACCTAAAACAGGTATTTCGGTTGAGATGACGTGATAAAACTTAAACAAACCACTGGTGCCAAATCCGAAGAAGAGAGCACAAACAACAACACACATGATTGATTATCTCTTGTGATTGACTCTATACACTATAGTTTTAGTTATCTCCACCACCCCTTCAGCACTTGGGGTTTGTTGCACATTTCAAATAGGCAGGGATAGCAGCACTAATAGCCTTTTCTATTTTCACTCAAAACCAAAAACGAGTATCAGGTTCATTGAATCGATTATTTTCCCCAATCTTTACAAGTATGCACCACCAATTTGAGTTTGTTGCTAAACCCCCTCACAGTAAGAACTCTGGTAAGAGGAGGGAGGGAAGGGGGAGGGGGGGTTGTCATGGTAGCAGGGACCTTGGTGAATAGCTCTGTACAGGTGTGTGGACATTACTGTTAATCAAGGATGCAATTGTAAACATGGATCAACTGTGTGTGTTTTGATGCAGATGCTATAGACTAGACCTACAGATAGACTATATTGTTCAAACCTTGAATCGGGGAAATTGAAGTGAAATTGCTGGGTATAACTCAACTGTTTCGGTGGTGTGGATGAAGGCATGCAGACTAAATATACTGCCCATGACTCATAACATGTATTTTCACACCCCTGGCTATTACATTTGTGTCAATCATCTAATAGCAGTGCATTTATATTCTTACCCCTTCTCCCCAATTGGTAGTTACAGTCTTGTCCCATCGCTGAAACTCCTGTACGGACTCGGGAGAGGTGAAGGTCGAGAGTCATGCCTTCTCAGAAACACGACCATTCCAAGCCACACTGCTTCTTGACACACTGCTCGCTTATCCCTGAAGCCAGCCGCACAAATGTGTCGGAGGAAACATTGTATAACTGGCCACCGTGTCAGCATGCAGTCATTAGAGTGCGATGGGACAAGGACATCCCGTCCGGCCAAACCCTTCCCTAACCCGGACGACGCTGGGGCCAATTGTGCGTCGCCTCATGGGTCTCCCATTCGCGGCCGGCTTCGACACAGCCCGGGATCAACCCCGGATCTGTAGTGATGCCTCAAGCACTGCAGTGCCTTAGACCGCTGCACCACTCGGGAGGCCTAATAGCAGTGCATTTATATAGCCTAAGCGAGCCATCATTCCATTATTGATTCCTAAAAATAATTTGTGCAGCCAAAGTTTAAATGAGTGTGAAGGGTAGGTCCCTAAAAATGTGCAGTTCAACGGCAGTTATTTAGTGGAAGACTCTCCTATACACATTAAGCCCATCTTTTAAGGAGGGCCAAATGAAATTATAGGCAGTTGTTATTAAAAGTATGGAACAGGAAACACTTTGAAACCAAAAACAAGTGTTTTTATAGTAGAAATGCAGTTACAACCTCCATTTCGTGACTACTGAACATGACCCTGTGTCTGTCATTCACAATGACGCAATCACAGAATGAGATTCTATTTATATGGACACAACCACCAATCAGGGAACAGAAACACATCCACATAGTCCACATAGTCCACATAGAACAATCCACACATCCACATAGAACAATTACTGTGGCAGGTATGCAATGAGCAATTACCACTGGGTGGATAGTTTGCTTTTGTACATTATCAATACCATTCAACAACTAACTACTTGCTCAATGTCTTTCTTTATGCATTATTAAACAAACAGATAGGCTTCATATAGTTTTAGCACCTAAAGGCGATTGCAACTTTCTTACCATATTTATTGCTGAAATCAGTCCTATGAGTCAGTAAAAATATTTTTTTTTCAGCCATTTTATAAAAGCTGGGTGTGCTTGATTATGTTTATAACCCAAAATGTTCCCTGAAGTAGAAATGATCCTTTGTGATACACGCAAACATATTTACCACATACAGTATATGTCATCGGAGCCATTGAAACTCAGTGAACAATAGATTGCCATTTGCTTAATCTAGCCTATTTTAGGTCCTCAACAAAAGGCACGCATATACACAGTCTGTCACAGTTCATGTGAAGTCATTTAGTGGCATGTAAAGTCATTTAAGTGTATGTCAGTCTGTACTTCTGTCTGGGCCAGTCATAAATGGTCATCCATGGTCATTAGCCCGGCTGATGATGCTTATTTTTGTTCAGTGTAATTACATCCCATTACATCTTTTGAAAAGCCAATACAGTACATTTTAATGTTTTACTGAGTTTTCCCATAGTGTGGAATAACTGGAATTGCTTTTGGAGCGTCCGGAAAGGTGCGCGACCGCAATATGCTCATCTAGAGTTTTGAGTTCCAGGAAAACAACTATAATTAGGAGTAAGCAAACAAGAAAAAAACGTCCAGAGAGGCGTCAGTCACCAAAAGGAGTCTGTTGAAGAAGACGGTGGTTATGGCTTTGGAGAGGGACTCCAAGTGGCTCGGGATTCCGAATGCGATGGTGTGCAACCCCCCCACAGGGATGAGTCATCTCCCAGATCTCAATCATAGGAGGGGCTCAAGAAATCAACAAGAGAGAAGGCCCTATAGCTCAAGGTGGCCGGTGGACATGTTGGAAGTGGAAGAGACCATTAGTTTCTAATAAAAAGATTGATGCCGATGAACCCCTCTTTATCACCCTTTGGTAATGTCTCCCTGACTGGAAGGCAAGGCAGATTACGGAAGGCAGATTAAGTGCACTTTGCAGTGACACTATATTCAGACATCACAGTGTGGGGGCAGTAAAGGTATTGGGCAGTATGAGCACCAACTCGTTTTGAGAGATGAACATGCGTTCTACCTGACCACAGATTAGGCGGGAGTTACATGTATTTTCTAAAGTGTCTTCGTTTGAATCTGTCTCTGTGAGAGAGTTGTGTGGGAAGAGAGAATAGCTGCATTCTGTACAGTATATCATTCTATAGGGAGCATATCTCTTGAAACACTCAATACCGCAGTGCTGCATGTCTCCAGCATGGGCAGTCAAGCAAGCATCATCAAAACAAAAAAAAGAAATATGTAGCCTGGTACTGTTTTGAATCTATTCACATGCAGTTGCCAACGCGCTGATAAGAAAATTGACTTTATTGCTGTATCTTTAATCGAGTCTAAGGCTGCATTTACACAGGCAGCCCAATTCTGATATTCTCTTATTGGTATTTTGACTAATCACATCAGATCATTTTCAGATCAGCTCTTTTTCAGAGCTGATCTGATTGGTCAAAAGACAAATGAGAAAAAAAAGATCTGAATTGGGCTGCCTGTGTAAACGCAGCCTTAGAGGCAATAGGAGATTTATACTGGGACTATTAGGGGAGAACCAGATTAATGAGAATTGTGAGGATGTGTGTGCGTGTGATTATTTTACCTCAGCACTTTCGAGGGTGAGCGACATCCAGCGACACAACAGCTGCTCCGCTTCGAAGGTTTGTTTCCCTCGACGACTGTACTTTAATAAACACGTTTTGCTGTTCTAAGGGCTTTTGCAGTAGATCATTGTAAAAGTGTCCGCTTGAGACGGGACTGTGCACATGGCTATTCGTTATAGGGTTCTATTCTCATGGATATAATACCATCTTCTTGGACGAGATTTCCCTCTGGAGGGAGAAAGCTGCTCTCTGTCACTAATAATGTACCATCATGAACCCATAATGATATATAAACTTTAGCTGCTTTCACGCCTAGTTCATTTCACTCTGACTATCAAAGACACAGAAACACACAGTTTGGTAAGGTTTTGTTAGAACTTAATTTTGTAAGTTAAAATACATTTTCCAACAGTAGTGCTCTGTTTGTCATCATCCTTGTTCATGCAGATGGAGTCATGGTCAGCTAACTCATAACATGTGTAGTAGGCCTTACATAGGCGTCTCCAATGAATATGGAGCACAGTCATAAGGCATCTAAAAATATATATTTCTACATCTCTTTCACAGTTTATAAAGTAGAAAAGTGTACGTGCAGCACAGGGCCATCTGGTTCACTGTGTTTCCCTTTTCAATTCCCCGACTTTGATTCGTCAATCATCTTTAATGTGCTTTTGATTGAATGCTGCTACATAGATCCTTTGCTGTTTCCTTCTGTATCTGTAATAATAACACAGTGGGTTTATGAAAGTATTCCAAATGAGCTCACTCGGTAGTCTGAGAAGTCAGAAGGAAAAAATAAAACATAAGTCAGTCCAGAAGTTAACCCTTTCACAGAACCAACCTTGACACTTTCACAGAACCAACCATAAGCCTTTCACAGAAAACACAGCTGATTTCATCTGAACTGAACTGATCTGAAGTAGAACGGCTGAGAACACCGTTTATGAAAGACAGGGGCGTAAGTATAGACCGCTTTACTGGTCAGTTGATAAGACCTCAACATCAAAGTTGAGGTGGCTGTTGCTTAAGCCCACCACCACAGTTATTTTTCTACCTTCTTGCTAAGAATACCATAACCCTTCATTAAACCAATGCGTGTCGACATTTTCCTCTTCTTTATCTCACCTCTTCTGCAATATTACTTATAATTACCCACTTGTCATATTTATCCTTTTTTAATCTCAATGTGATGAGACCCAACCTGGTCTCAGAGCATTTTGTATTATTCTGTTCATACATCCGAGACACTCCTTTATTTAACCAAACCTTTATTTAACCAGGTAAGCTAGTTGAGAACAAGTTCTCATTTACAACTGCGACCTGGCCAAGATAAAGCAAAGCAGTGTGATACAAACAACACAGAGTCACACATGGAATAAACAAGTGTACAGTCAATAACACAATAGAAAACAAAGTATATATACAGTGTGTGCAAATGGCGTGAGGAGGTAGGCAATAAATAGGCCATAGTAGCGAAGTAATTACAATTTAGCAGATTAACACTGGAGTGATAAATGAGCAGATGATGATGTGCAAGTAAATTCATTCATGATATCTTAGGTTTGATATGGTTACATAAGACAGATGGTTACTTAGGTAGGGTGGTTTGTCGAGGTTGATGGGTGGGCGTATAACGTGAATGTCTAGCAACCCAAAGGCTGTGAGTTTCTTCACAGACAACTTTAGGATTTTAGCTAAATAGCAACTTTTCAACTACTTACACATTTTTGTCTACTTTGCAACTACTTAGCATGTTAGCTAACCCTTCCCTTAACCCTAACCTTAACTAATTTAGCGAGCCCTTTGCCTAACCCTAACCGTAACCCTTTTAGCTAACCCATCCCCTAACCCTACCCTTAACCCTTTAACTTAACCCTAACCTCTAACCCTAACTCCTAGCCTAGCTAACTTTAGCAAGCTAGCTAACGTTAGCCACCTAGTCACCTACCTAGAATTCGTAAATATCATACGTTTTGCAAATTTGTAACATATTGTATGTTTTGCAAATCTGTAATATATTGAATGTTTTGCAAATTTGTAACATGTAATACAAATTGTAATTCATAACATATTATACAAACAAAATGGTTGATGGACATCCACAAATGAATATATGCCAAACGAAAAATTACATATCATACTAAATGGAGTGTCTTGGATTTACGTACAGAATAATACCAAATGTTCTGAGACCAGGTTATAAGACCTTAATCACCATGGAAACCCCGCCAATGTAGAGGATGGAAGTGTTGTGCTGTAATGAGCCTGTTCCCATTGAATTCACAGCATCCACAGACGTGTTAGCTATGCTTCCAGTACAAAAAAAACATTGCTTCTCTCTCTCTCCCTCTCTCTCTCCCTCTCTCTCTCTCTCTCTCTCTCTCTCTCTCTCTCTCTCTCTCTCTCTCTCTCTCTCTCTCTCTCTCTCTCTCTCTCTCTCTCCTCTCTCTCTCTCTCTCTCTCTCTCTAGTAATTATGGGGTTTCATTTGCACTCGCCTTACTGATGGGATGCTGCCTGCCTCCCTGCTCTAGCCTGTAAGTGCTTCAGTGAAATGCGAAAGGAAGTACAAAGTCATTAAGACCAAGGGATTGTAGGAAAGGGCTTGTTATGGAGAGGAACACAATGGGAAATTGTATACTGCTTGATCTCTGAATCTCCTACGTATACATCACTGTAGATATCTCAGCATACAGTACCAATTATGTGTTTTATCCTTTACAACACTCCAAAGGTTTGTCGAGAAATGTCACACCACCTCTGTGAAGGGGAAAACACACAACAACAAAAAACCTCACCTTGGTTTCTAGCAAACTACCCTGCCAGACAGAAGCGACATCACATGCTTGTTATTTTCCCTTATCTCGTTGATAGTAACTCCTGTGTTCAGAGGTTGGTTGCGATGTGCAAGAACAGAAACAATGATTGGCAGCCACCAGTACTGTGAAAACACACACATCGGCACGAGTCGACACCTGCCTTAACAAAACATTTGCATCCAGCACTGAAAAGCATAGATAGACACAGTACATGCAGGGGGAGGGGGGGGGTGATGATAACCAAGGAACTTTTCCTACACTGTGTAATTAATATTTTTCCCAGTGCAAAATAAAGATAAGGACTCCATTAAGCCCTTAAAACATTCCGAGATAATGGATTTTTTTGGGCAGTTGACGGAGCGGCTCATGTGGGACAGGTGAGATTTACTCCTGGGCCCCGTCGGCGCAGCGACAGCAGCCAGCGCCAAGACAACTAGTGCAGGATTCCGCCACCGGAGAAGAAGTCAGAGGCATTTGATGCACCGTTGGCACCAAAGGCAAATTAGATTATGGAGAGGGGGAATGGAATTTATTATTTTGCTGACAGATTTACAGATAACCGCTGCATAGAATACAGGCAAAAGGGCTGTAAAACCCATCATCTGTGGAGTGAATTACACACCGCTTGGAACAACTTGTTTGGTTTAGGAAATCCACACAACCCCCTTTGATTTACCTGCTTCCCACATCCCTCTTCAATTTTCTCACTGGCTTGCCTTCTCTTTTTCTCTCTCTCTCTTACTCGCTTGCTCTTTCTCACTTTCTTTTTCTCTCTCTTTCCAAGGGTGAACAGAAAGGATGGTAGCATTTGTCACTGCCTTGACTCAAGGCTCTAGTAGTCTTTCATCTGTTGGTTAATCCATGATCGTTACCATCATCTGCAACCTTTGATCTTCTCTGTGGCCACAATAGGATCATGTCTATGCCAGGCCTATGTTTTGACTGCTGCACAGTACATTTCTCAATCGGGTGAAATAGCGAAATCTGAATATGACTGGATGGATATTACTATCTAAGACCACTGGTCATCCTAAACTCCCTTAGCAATAACACGGAGGGGTCACACATAGCTGCCCTGACAATGCAGTAGTAAAGCTGTCAGAACTATTTATTTCACCTTGGGAAATCTGAGACAACCAATAATAACACTAAATGTAACGTCAACGGGCCATCCATTTGAAAATGATTAAAATCACATTTTTCCCCACTTCCGTTGATCTTTCTATCTGTCTGGGGTAGTGGGAGTGGCCAATGGTGTAGTTTTAAAGGGCGTCCTCTTGGCCGCAGATAGAATATTTTGCTGTATTAAACCACATTTCCTGCAATTCAACAGATTTGCCATGGGGCTGAGAGATCATGTGCAGTTTTAAAGTGAATTTCCTGCAATTCTACACCATGCCTTGCTTATGCAATCTGAGTGACGCCAACAAAATGGCATGATATTTTGGGAATTCTGGATTCTCCCTGATTGTTTATTTTTCATTTTGGTGATTGTTCTTCAAAGAATACAGTTGAAGTCAGAAGTTTATACATTTAAACTCAATTTTTCACAATTCCCGACATATAATCCTAGTAAAATTTCCCTGTAGTAGGTCAGTTAGGATCACCACTTTATTTTAAGAATGTGAAATGTCAGAATAATAGTAGAGATAATTATTTACTTAATCTTTTATTTAACTTGGCGAGTCAGTGAAGAACAAATTCTTATTTTCAATGACAGCCTAGGAACAGTGGATTAACTGCCTGTTCAGGGGCAGAATGACAGATTTGTACCTTGTCAGCTCGGGGGTTTGAACAGGGTTTGAACTTGCAACCTTCAGGTTACTAGTCCAACACTCTAACCACTAGGCTACCCTGCCACCCCTTTCATCACATTCCCAGTGGGTCAGAAGTTTGCATACTCAATTAGTATTTGGTAGCATTTCCTTTAAATTGTTTAACTTGGGTCAAACGTTTCAGGTAGCCTCCCACAAGCTTCCCACAATAAGTTGGGTGAATTTTGGCCCATTCATACTGACAGAGCTGGTGAAACTGAGTCAGGTTTGAAGGCCTCCTTGCTCGTGCACACTTTTTCAGGTCTGCCCACAAATTTTCTATGGGATTGAGGTCAGGGCTTTGTGATGGCCACTCCAATACATTGACTTTGTTGTCCTTAAGCCTTTTTGCCACAACTTTGGAAGTATGTTTGGTGTCATTGTCCATTTGGAAGACCCATTTGCGACCAAGCTTTAACTTTCTGATTGATGTCTTGAGATGTTGCTTCAATATATCCACATACTTTTCATGATGCCTATCTATTTTGTGAAGTGCACCAGTCCCTCCTGCAGCAAAGCACCCCCACAACATGATGCTGCCACCCTCGTGCTTCACGTACAATCTTTGTTCCCATGTACAGTTGCAAACCATAGTCTGGCTTTTTTTATGGCGGTTTTGGAGCAGTGGCTTCTTCTTTGCTGAGCGGCCTTTCAGGTTATGTCGATATAGGACTCGTTTTACTGTGGATATAGATACTTTTGTACCTGTTTCATCCAGCATCTTCACAAGGTCCTTTGCTGTTGTTCTGGGATTGATTTGCACTTTTCGCACCAAAGTACATTCATCTCTAGGAGACAGAACGCGTCTCCTTCCTGTGCGATATGATGGCTGTGTGGTGTTTATACTTGCGTACTATTGTTTGTACAGATGAACTTGGTACCTTCAGGCATTTGGAAATTGCTACCAAGGATGAACCTGACTTGTGGAGGTCTACAACTTTCTTTCTGAGGTCTTGGATGATTTCTTTTGATTGTCCCATGATGTCAAGCAAAGAGGCACTGAGTTTGAAGGTAGGCCTTGAAATACATCCACAGGTACACCTCCAATTGACGCAAATTATGTCAATTAGCCTATCATAAGCTTCTAAATCCATGACATAATTTTCTGGAATATTCTGAGCTGTTTGAAGGCACAGTCAACTTAGTGTATGTAAACTTCTGACCCACTGGAATTGTGATACAGTTAATTATAAATTAAATAATCTGTCTGTAAACAATTGTTGGAAAAATGACTTGTGTCATGCACAAAGTAGATGTCCTAACCGACATGCCAAAACTATAGTTTGTTAACATTACATTTGTGGAGTGAATGAAAAACTAGTTTTAATGACTCCAACCTAAGTGTATGTAAACTTCAGACTTCAACTGTATATTGCTCCATTATCTGTTATTGATCTGTTATCTGATATTTTATATCTGGTTTTAGTCATTTAAGTTTACACTGAAAATGTTTTATCATCCCGATAAAGCTAATTATTATTATTATTTGTATTTGTTTTTAATTGCAGTGCTTTATTTAAGGAACATAAGGGAAATATGACTTAGTACCTTAGATTTCATGTTGACCTTGTCTACTGTATCATAAAGTATTTACTGTACAATGAGAGCTATTGTATGTTTATGGCCTTAATCTTATGATTTGATCTATTATTCATAATATCGCTGACGTGCATTATGTCTAATGCACGTCAGCATAACAGCAAGACAACTTCATGAGCTGCTACCCGTTCATTATTCATGGTTTTAATGAGGAATAATCCATTCAATCTAAGAATATTTTACCTATAAGTCTTGTTCAAATAAATTGAGAAGTTTTAATTTGGTGCATTTTTATTTTGCCCTGATATTTCGCATTGGTAGCTTAAATATCAAACATAGCCACTCACAGATGTAAAATGCCAAATTGGGTGGTCTAGCTAATCAACGAAACACTGGTAGTGATATAATGATCAAAATCATAGCTGATTACGTGGTTCATTATGACTATACTGTAATGGAATGAGGTCTCCACACACACGCAGGCGCAATGCACACGGTCATATAATTAGGCAAAGCATGCTCTGATGAAGGCCTTGGAACCGAAAGCTTAGCCTAATAAAATGAAATGTGTGCCATGATCCTGACTACGTGGACACTTCATTCCATTACAGTATTGCTCGTCATCTCCTGTGCCTCAGCTACAGTCGGATGTGTGACAGATTATTCTACATTATTTCATTATGACTGTACTACAATACATTCAGTTGATTGAAATTCAATTTTTCCCACTTCATCAAGGACTTTATATTAAAACAAATGGCTTCAAATGGATTGTGAAACCACAAGTAAGTTGTGTATTAATGCAATCCAGTTCATCAACAGGCCAATTCAACAACAAGTGAAAAGGTTGTTTTTCAGTGCGGCAGGGAGATAACGTACTGTATCTTGGAGCACTTCTTTCAGAAGCTGTGCTTACATTGTTCAAAGCGTCCCATCTACCTCTTGGATATATATTTGTCTCTCACAAGGTGCATTTAAACCCCACTCTCATTCATCCCTTCTTAGCCTCTGTCCATTTTAGTTACTGTCATTTTGCCATTTTCTACAGTTCCACTCCCCAGGGTGAACAGACTCATTCAACTCCTACAGTAGTGTGGCTACAAAAAAATTAACTAATTTTGTCACCATCCATATATCCCATCATTAAGTTCCATTTGCCATCTCTCCCATAGAAAGTGGACCTTTCTCAGAAAGAGAAAGCAAAGAGCTGAAACGTTCAAATCCTGTTGCTGCAGAATTATTTTTCTGTTACAATATAGGTGAAATGAAGATCCTACATCTATGCATAGTAGTTTCTCTTAAAATGCCAGGTATGAAATTGCCAGATTACGTTTTCCCTAGTGGGTCTTTCTACTTTATGTGGTGAAACCAGCACACGTGTGCAGATGCACAAGCACACACAGAGAGAGTTTCGGCAGCAATTACTTGGTATGGAGATTGGATTTACAACATGCTTTTTTACCATTTTAAAACAAATTAAATGTGGACAAATTGAATCTTGCTGGAATTAAGGAAATGCCTTGTACTTATTACCATCTAAGATTATGTTAATGTCACGGCACCCCTTTACCGAGCAGCGGAATATATTGAGCGATTGATTGATTAGTGATCTGTTTGCTTCCATGGGAGAAACCTTTGCTAAAATGTTGGGTTTAGCTCTTTCAAATATAAGGTATTTTATTGATCACCAAATCGTTTAACATTCCAAGGGCTCTGGGCTTATCAGGTTCAGCCTGCTATCTTTCCGACTCAAAATATGCAATTGAATACCCTACTCTCTGAACTTAGCCAATGTCATGAATGTTCAAGTTGTTTGTCTCTTCAGCACTAGGAACAGGTAAAAAAAACTATATCCCTGCTGGTCATTAAAAACAAGTGCAGACAACTCGTGGAATGTGACATGACATGATTGCTGAAGTGCTATCAGAAAAAAATGCATCCTTTTGAATATACAATGGAATAGATGTGAGTTTTTTAAACAAATTTCTTCTATGTTCAAAGGCATTTTTGTGATGCTTGCACTGTTCGCTCTACATGCATACAATTCCAGTAATACACAGACTATAGTAGCTATTACACAGTAACCTTGGTTATTCGCAGTGGAGGCAGAATGCCGGTGAGTGTGCAGAGGTATGTTGGGCATACTTATTCCGAGCCCAGGGTCAAGGCTATGCATTTATTGTGGTTAACCTTGTGACTACCAGACGGAATTGGGACAAGACAACAAGGTCTCACAGAAATACGTATGTAACCTCCTTGAATGTATAGCTTTTTAGTCTGCAATATTACCCAAATACAGTATTAACATGGCCTTGTAGATATGAAATCTAATCATATTTTTCTGAACAGGAAACCCTGAGAATCATCTACAGTTGAAGTCGGAAGTTTACATACACTTAGATTGGAGTCATTAAAACTAGTTTTTAAACCACTCCAAAAATGTCTTGTTAGCAAACTACAGTTTTGGCAAGTCGGTTAGGACATCTACTTTGTGCATGACACAAGTCATTTTCCAACGATTGTTTACATACATATTATTTCACTTATGATTCACTGTATCACAATTCCAGTGGGTCAGAAGTTTACATACACTAAGTTTACACTGCCTTTAAAAAGCTTGGGAAATTCCAGAAAAGTATGTCATGGCTTTAAAAGCTTCTGATAGGCTAATTGACATAATTGGAGTCAATTGGAGGTGTATATGTGGATGTATTTCAAGGCCTACCTTCAAACTCAGTGCCTCTTGGCTTGACATCATGGGAAAATCAAAAGAAATCAGCCAAGACCTCCAAATTGTAGACCTCCACAAGTCTGGTCCAGCCTTGGGAGCAATTTCCAAATGCCTGAAGATACTACGTTCATCTGTACAAACAATAGTACGCAAGTATACACACCATGGGACTACGCAGCCATCATACCGCTCAGGAAGGAGATGCGTTCTGTCTCCTAGAGTTGAATGTACTTTAGTGCGAAAAGTGCAAATCAATCCCAGAACAACAGCAAAGGACCTTGTGAAGATGCTGGATGAAACAGGTACAAAAGTATCTATATCCACAGTAAAACAAGTCCTATATCCACAGTAAAACAAGTCCTATATCGACATAACCTGAAAGGCCGCGCAGCAAGGAAGAAGCCACTGCTCCAAAACTGCCATAAGAAAAGCCAGACTACGGATTGCAACTGCGCATAGGGACAAAGATTGTACTTTTTGGAGAAATGTCCTCTGGTCTGATAAAACAAAAATAGAATTGTTTGGCCATAATGACCATAGTTATGTTTGGAGGAAAAAGAGGGAGGCTTGCAAGCTGAATAATACCACCCCAACCGTGAAGGACGGTGGTGGCAGCATTATGTTGTGGGGGTGCTTTGCTGCAGGAGGGACTGGTACACTTCACAAAATAGATGGCATCATGAGGTAGGAAAATGATGTGGATATATTGAAGCAACATCTGAAGACATCAGTCAGAAAGTTAAAGCTTGGTCGCAAATGGGTCTTCCAAATAGACAATGATACCAAGCATACTTCCAAAGTTGTGGCAAAATGGCTTAAGGACAACAAAGTCAAGGTATTGGAGTGGCCATCACAAAGCCCTGACTTCAATCCTATAGAACATTTGTGGGAAGAACTGAAAAAGCATGTGCAAGCAAGGAGGCCTACAAACCTGACTCAGTTACACCAGCTCTGTCAGGAGGAATGGGCCAAAATTCACCCAACTTATTGTGAGAAGTTTGTGGAACACTACCCGAAACGTTTGACCCAAGTTAAACAATTTAAAGGAAATGCTACCAAATACTAATTGAGTGTATGTAAACTTCTGACCCACTGGGAATGTGATGAAAGAAATAAAAGCTGAAATAAATAATTCTCTCTATCATTATTCTGACATTTCACATTCTTAAAATAAAGTGTTGATCCTAACTGACCTAAGACAGGGAATTTTTACTAGAATTGGATGTCAGAAATTGTGATAAACTGAGTTTAAATATATTTTGCTAAGGTGTATGTAATCTTCCGACTTCAAATCTATATTCTCCTCCGAATTCCATTCAATATGAGTTCACTGTTGTCACATCAAGATAGTTTTTTACTGTGTAAGATAGTTGATTACCCTGAGCTATAGGTAGTATTTGCGAGCAAGTTCATTTCGATGACGAGTTCAGTCGTGAGCACGGCAATTATGAAACGAACGCCATTGTTTGGCAATCAAAAGTGAACAAATGTCATAGCAGATGTTAGGCATCCAATTATTTATAATATTCAGCAGCTATTATTTTTCCTTTATTACACCTGTCATTGTGCGGTCTTGGCATGCCATTTCAATAGACTACATACAGGGACATCAAAAGTTAACCTTTCCCTTGTGAAAGGAAATGTTTTACTTATGAGCCGAGCACAAAGGACATCTCTGTCTGACATAGAAACAGCTGGAAAATTTGAATAGCTGTTAGTTGGCATTTAAAGAGAGTGGACGGCAGACAGTATGGTGTCATACTGTAATTGATTCATTGTTATCTGACGGACAACATATGCAAAACACAAAGAGTGCGAGTCATAACGATGTATTTTTTTCATTGACACTCAATGCCATTATGTTTTCACAATTTGTTCAACAAAGTCGTAAAACTATATGTATTGGTCTACATTTAGTTGCTGTAACCAAATTTCAACTTCCAGCAAATGTAGGAGCAAGACAGTGATGCTGGCTAGAGTGATTGAGAGGATTCACAAAACTCATTTGAACCATGAAGGATGTTTTAAACCAGAAAAGCGTTAGAAAGTTCAAATCCCCACACTCAGAGATAACCTCTCCCTGCATTCCACCACTTAACACCCTCCACTGGCTTTCCTCGCTGTCTCCTCTCATACTGATCCACAACGGTACATGAAGCCATTGGGGTCAGCCTGGCCCATTGTGCAACTCTATGCTTTGTTGATAAGAAGGAGTCCTCAGCAGGGGAAATACACTCCATTCCCTGCTCTCTCTCTCTGCATTGATTCAGCCAAAGGTGGCATGATGATCAAGTGGCTCATTACGCGCAGGAGGAATTAGGTCCAAGTGTGGCAGACATGAGACAGCGATGTCTACCCTGAGGGTTGTTGTCGTGGCTTCCCGGTGTCACCTGGGTTCTCTGGAGGGGACGAACCAGCGGGAAGATGCACAGCTGGGCTGGGTATGTGTTTGTGTCCATGGGTGTGTGTGTGTGTGTGTGTGTGTGTGTGTGTGTGTGTGTGTGTGTGTGTGTGTGTGTGTGTGTGTGTGTGTGTGTGTGTGCGTGCGTGCGTGCGTGCGTGCGTGCGTGCGTGCGTGCGTGCGTGCGTGCGTGCGTGCGTGCGTGTGTGTGTGCACACACATGAGTGTGTGAGTGGGTGTGTGTCCCATAGCAAGTTAAAGTCTATACCACATCAACAGATTTTTCTTTCACCTCATATGATAGCATCCTTTACTTGCCCTCTCACGTAAAAAAAACAAAACATGGTGGTAAACTCCTCTGATAAGCTGCTGTGCCTCAGAGAGCTTTTTGACAAGCCTTGGAGGGAAAACACTTTCGTCCTATCCTGTTCCATTTCACCACTGTGAAAAAGATTATAGGGGACAAGTGGGCCCAGACTCTCGAGTCGAATTCATACCTATACCTACTGTAAAATTAATGCCAGTTCACAGTGCAGGTTATATGGAGGCTACCTAACCAAGGTTAGCTAATCCCCATCTGGAGGCAAAAGCCTACTGGAATAACTCCCACACAACTAAACATCTTCCATTAAATCTGAACACTGTTATTGCCTCACTGTTTCTCAGTAAATTACACCAGTCGGAAACAAGACTGCAGAATAGCGGTAATGTGTGCCCTCAGCCTGCACTTGGGCTACTTGGCTAACTGCCAACTATAGTAGTAAATGGCACAAAGTGGTGCTTCTTTTAATGTATCCTAAAGAAACGCATATGCATTTAACCCTAACTCATTGCTATCTCTACTACTACTAATACTAATACTACTAACGCACACCTTCAGTAGTTTAAAGATTTCCTTTGAAGCCTTATCTCTAGCTAATGAAAACATAACACTACATTTCAAAAAGTTCAAAACTGAAGACACTTAAGCTTTATATTCTCTTTGGCACAACCTTTGTGAGACTTTAGAAGAAGCAGACATAAAATATATTGACATAAATCATCATCCATACTCTCAAAACTGGTCATGTCTCTTTTACTGTCACAAATAAACCAAGAGGAAATTAAAAATAACTGGAAAATATAGACACAAAAAAAATATATTAAATGGCCACCTACAATCTACCCAGCACTCGATGGAAAACAGACTGATAAAATAGTTTCTGGTCCTGCTTCTTTTACTGCTCAAGAGCCTGAATGTCAAAATGGCTCCAAAATATTGTTCACTCAGTAGGCAGGTTGCCACTGACCCAGGTTTATTCGACAAAAGCAATGTTGCAACACCAAAAATTCTTGCAACATATGTAATGGAAATGGCCGCTTTAAGAGAAATGTTCTAAAGAGCGATAACATTTGTATCTGTTCGACACGGATAGATTTGTATTTGGTCTGACTTTCTTTATTGCATCAAATTATGATGAAAACTGTGTTTTTCGAATAAATGATGATAATGATAATTGTGAAGGTCCGCGGGGCACGTGATGTCATCACGTATCTATAAAGCTCCACTCCACGTTTAATTCTAAATGCCCACTGCTTGCTAAATAAAATGTTCAACTATAAAAATTATGTTTCTTTACAGGACAAGGATTGTCTTGACTTTCAAGAATGCTTGAATTGCTTCACGTTGCATTTCTGGTTGGCTGGATGCAAGTTTTACCATCCAATTATTTCAGATCTACAGGAGAGCATGTTTCCCAATGGCATGGTCCATGAGGATAATTTGGCACATGAGAATAATTAGAATATGAAATGTAAATTTGTACATTCTATTCATGCTGACTTTTGCGGGCTACTTGAGATATGAAACCGATAGGTGGGAGGGCATACAGGCTGTCGGCAATTTTATTAAAGCGCAATTTGCCTAAATTGATAACAGAAACACTTCAAACTAATTTTTTTTGTGATGTCATTATTACCGGTTGTTTTTATTGACATAAGACAGACCAATGGAAACACAAGATAGCAGGTAATATTCACATCTATTTCCTATGCAAACTTTCTAAATGTCGACAACAAATCCCTGGACAAGTTAATGAACGTAGCTAACAACTGTGTGAACAAATTAGCCAGTTAGCATCCTGACCAAATTAATTGTCTCGGTGTATTGCACACACTTTTATCATAAACATATTGATCCATGTTTTATATCTCCCACTGCATGGCCGTGGCTTTTGATAATATGCCAACAAACAGACAGCCAGAAATACAAAGCCTCCATAATGTACTCCCAACCTTGGATACTCAGATGGAATGCTCAGAGTGGCCTACATAGCCTGTTCATTCCACTGTCCTGTCCTCTGATGTCAGCCCAAGAGGCAGACAGGGGAGGAGCAGCTCAAACCCTCGGCAGATGGTTCAAATCCATATTGCATAGAGCACAAGCTGCCTACAACTGATACAGACCGGACTGAGAACAGGGCCTTTGCTTCACAGGACATTTTGTGTGGCGTGGCCAATCTGCACTTTAAGCCATTTGAACCCATCTTAAACCATCGTCTTGCTAAAGCGCGGGCCACATAGCCATGGGTTTGTGTACAGAGTAGACTAGATGGAGGATGTGAACATTGGAAGGTGTTTACATGAAGATCAAATAAGAAGTGGCCACGAATATGGTTGTTGCTGGGGAGAGGTCCAACAACAAGAAAATGGAGTGTTTATTCATTCCCTCTTCATGGTCATCACTATCTCGTATTGTCTACGAGGCCCAGTGATCAGCAGTGCTCTTGCGTCCTTTTCACAATGAATATTGTGTAAACTGATAACACCAACAGTATAACACTGAACCGATCAGGATGCAGAAACACGAGAGTCGTATGCTGCTTCAGGATTCAAATGCAATTCTTATCCTGACCCCTTCTCACAGCCAGGTACATTCAGTATATAAACAGTTAAAACGTTGGAATTACTTTACGATAAGCTACTGACATTATTACATTAGATAAATGTTGAATTGAATATTCTACCCCACATCATTATGCGTAAGGGCAAATGTAAACAACATTATGAAGGGTACACCAATTGTTGAAGCCATATGTGCAATAATTGCTACAGCCATAAGCATATCAGTGTAACGATATGGGCCTACCGGAGTGTCTGCTTGACTGATCGAAATATGACACAGTAAGAGAACATTGTACAAGACAAATAAGACCAATCGTTTTTTCCTTATTTTTGTCCCCTATTTTTGTCTACTAAATCCTATATGTTTTCTTTGATTAGGGATAAAATATTTCCCCTCTCATCAACGAAAATACTAATGTGTTCATGTTATTTGGTGAATTATAAACCCTCCCTCACTCCCCTTCAATTACATAAGGAGAGGAAATTCATGAGATCTTCCCATCAAACAATAAACGGATATGTTTCAAAAACTCAGCACACACACACTGAGCAGTTATTACAGGAGGAGTTTCCAGGGGGAGGTCACACATGTAGCAAAGATAACAGGCTCTGCTCACTACCCCAAACCCCGCCCCCCCACTAATAATGCATAAACCACAGCAGGTCTACCACTGGGGTGCTGCTACTGATACCAGACATGTCAGGCTTTGGGGTGAAGAAAAACACTGCAATTTTTTGTTTGTCAAGGGAGCAGCACTAACTGCAGATGCGCCACAGCATCTTTAAAAACAAATCTAACTTTATTACTCACAATAACTTGAAGGAAGAAGATTTACTATTTCCTCCACTCTCTCAATATGCTAAATGCGCACCACTTCCCACAACACAACCTTGACCTGTTTTTTAAAAACTTCTTGGCTGGTTCTTTCACGAGAATGAGGTGAATTGGGTCGGATGATGTTCAATTAGAAGAAAAAGGCAGTCGTCAGCGTCCCGGCACAATAAATATGGTAACAAAGTCAGCCCAAGGTGTGAGTCCAGCACAGCAAACTCATATATCAGTCAGGGGCTATGCTCCTCTGATCAGGCCACAATCCTGTCCAATCCAAACAACTTTGCCGACCTGATCCATAACAACGCTGACAGTAAACACTGTCTTAATGACACAGTGAAACCACCTGAATAACCCGAGATATATTCCATCAGACCTGATCGATCTGCTTCCATGACTCTTCAGTTACCCCTTACTCTTCAATCTCTGACTCTCGCTCCACTTTCGTTTCTGATATATTCCACGAGTCTAAGAGACGTTACTTATCTTTTCTTCCATATCATTCACACTACAGGAATCCATTTGATTTTGTGCATAAGGAACACTTTGAAATGATCAAAAAGAAAATTGCCATCTGCATTTATGAGCGATTAGGTTAGTAGTAGCAGGTACCAGAGGCGGAGTGAGGACACAGCTGAGCAAGGGAAAGATGATCTTTTATAGGGGTTAGCCTCTAGACACATGCCAGCCGTAGCCAGTGTCTCCTAAAGTAATTGAATTGGATATCGCTCCTGTCACTCTAATAGTCAGAAGTACAGTCATCCTCTTAGTTCAGGCAAAGGAGCCCCAATTCTACATTTGAAAGCCTAGAAGCAGAGAGGTGGTCACTGTCATATATACACAACATGCCAGTCGAAAACACAGGGTGTAGCTGTGACGTATCTAACTAGTTCATCAGTGCAATGGGACCAAAACCTTTCCAGTGATCTGCACTGCACTGCACAAGACAAAGACTTAAAGGAACTGAACGTCTGCAGGGCTAACTGCCTTTAAGCAGATATAGAGGGTTTCTTGGTATATCATTGCACAATGTTGATTGCAGACAGGGGGCTTGAGGGGATATAGAAGATGACCAATTCTCGCTTGAATTTATTTAAGGCGACCCTATCTTTCTTTTCCATATGCAATTTAAAGATGGTAAATCCATCGTCTTGAATAAGGTACTGTAAACAGAAGTGGTGGGCACCAACACAGAAAGTCGGTATCAATTTCAGTTGCATTTTGATATGATACATTTGAAAACAGTTCTAAGACTTGCCAAGTGTTAATAAGAGTTGCAACCATTGCTATAAGTTCTGTGTCTTATAATGTCAGAGAGCCCCATCTCTCTGCTCTCAGCTTCCACTCTCCCAGGGGAGCTGACTTGAAGTGTCAGGTTTCAAACCCCACATTTGCATAGGGAGTGACGTGTCACATTCTCTGGCCTATCCAGACAAAGGAACTATTTCCTGTGTGTGTGAATCTCATTGCTGTTATATTTTCAGCCAGATTTAAAACTCTCAACATCAAAAAATCCTACATAATTTCATAGAATTGAACTAAGATCACTTTTTCTTGGCAACTTTTCTCTAAATCACTGTGCTTAAAGCTCAAGTTGTAATGAGTCTGCAAACATTTGAAAAATGTCCCAGTGGATATTTAGGAGAAAATTCTCTGTCGACAGTTACAGTGGGGAGTAAACACTGTACATGACTTTGTGCCAATATTGCACTGTCACTAAGTATGATCATATTTATTTTACAGTTATAAAACATTTAAAAATGTTATAGTAAGTCATTTATAATTTGATTGTTACTGTATTTAGAAAGTATTTCAGTCATTTCGAGCCCACTTTTGTTGAATAGGAAAAAAAAGTATATCATTTTTCATATTTTCATAATTTTCTACTATGTACTTGAGCTTGTGTCCTCAAATGTTAGTACACCTCAGCAATGTATAACTATTTTGACCAGAAAGGTGAGTTTCAGATTTTTGTAAAACTATTCAACAATACCAGTTATTTTTTATGAAAAATAATTATGTTTGGGTATGTCTATTTAGGCGGAAATCTACATTCATTCAATTGGAGGACCATTCTGACATCTTTCAGATGCCCTGACATTTTATAGACCAGGCACGAGAGTAGTCTATCCTCCTGATACAAGACTAGCATCTCTAACAGTTATCACATTCATCTGAATACCCTCAGGCTTGTTATACATATGCTCTTTATCTAAGCGTTGGTGTCATATACACTACAGATAAATAATCAGGCCCTGGACTGGATGGTCCTGTGTGTCAGTGTGGCCCATGATTACAGCCCGCACGCTCATTGTTTTATTCATTTTGGCCCTTGGTTTCGTGACTCATCCCTGGCCTCTTCGTTTGCCAATATTCATCTGTAGGTTGATTTCCATTTAACCTCTAATAATCATAAACAAAGAAGAAACCCACGGTCCATTCTGGTGGGTAGATTATACTATCTGTTGGCCATCTTGAATCAAAGGTGAAGAGAGAAATACCATCACTGGGGCATTTTCTTCTCCCATAACTCATGTTGCATCAGGGCCAGGGTTCATCAGGGTTCTTCGGAAACTGTGCAGGAGTTGACCTTTTAGGAGAAGTGCTCTGATTGAAACATCCGGGTTTCAACTGCTCAAGCAAGGATCTTGATGTACAGGGGCTTTATACACTTGAACATCAGCTAAAATGGGACTCACACACACTCCTTGGATAGCATGGGTGGTGGTTTTCTCTTCATACCATTTCTGACAGTGACATGAGAGCATTTTGTCCTAGCTGCGGGTATACATCCACAGGGTGACAGCAGGGGGATATAGACAACTGCCAGACTCATGGAGTCGGGATCGCTGTCTAGCCCTCCACTGAGACCTCTCCTCTCACATCGGTAGGGTCCGCCAAGATAAAGAACCAGCATTAAAGAAAGAGAGAACAAAAAGAGAGAAAAGAGGATTGACACCCATCATCTCAGATTGTTCTAAAATCGTTTCTGTAGTTAAGAAACAGATAATATTAGCATTCCTGAAATATTATTTTGTTAAAAGAAATTGAACTTTGAGAAATGAAACTAATTAAATGCACCCAAATTGGCCATTTCAGTTGATAGGATTCATATAATATTCAGTAACTATAGTACTCAATGTCCGATTTGGACCAAAGATGTGAGGAATCTAAATAAATGGGCAAAAGCCACCCATGGACCCCCAAAACCCCACAAAATGACCAGTATATATTGGAGAATTGTTTATTTAACCTATGTAATGTATTCTCAGTGAATTTGGTGATGTTTTTGTCATTCAAATTGTTAGGCTTAGAGTGCATTTGGAAAGTATTCAGAGCCCTCAACATTTTCAAAATGTTGTTAAGTTACAGCTTTATTCTAAAATGGATGATTTTTCCCCCATCATCAATCTACACACAATATCCCATAATGACAAAGCAAAAACAGGTTTTAAGATTTTTGTTCGAAAATGGGGGAATAAATGCAGCTGGCATCAAAGAGAGCAGAAACAAATTAATTGCTTTAAACTAATTATGACAAATGTTAAGAAAATGTTTAGCAATGTATTAAATGGCCCTAGCCCTCACCCTCAGACTATTCAAATAATTTACTTTACATGTTACGTTGGCTGACAATTTGCTAGCTATCCCTACAGCAGTATGTACAAGTATGTTAGCTAGCTACCTAACATTAGTTGGCTACTAATACATCGAACTTGCCTGTATATGCTATCTAACCAACTATCCAACTGTGTGTTCGTAAATTCCGTTACAGAGATCCTTGATGAAGATCTGCTCCAGAGCTCGGGACCTCTTGACTAGGGCGAAGGTTCACCTTCCAACAGGACAATGACCCTAAGCACACAGCCAAGACAATGCAGGAGTGGCTTTGGGACAAGTCTCTGAATGTCCTTGAGTGGCCCAGCTAGAGCCCGGACTTGAACCCGATCGAACATCTCTGGAGAGACCAGGAAATAGCTGAATACAGGCGTGCCAAGCTTCAGAACCAAGAAGATTCGAGGCTGTAATTGCTGCCAATGGTGTTTCAACAAAGTACTGCGTAAAGGGTCTGAATAGTTATGTAAATGTGATATTTCATTTATTTTGCTAAAATAATTCTTAAAACCTGTTTTTGCTTTGTATTGTGGATATTGTGTGTAGATTGAAAAAAGTCATCAGTTTTAGAATAAGGCTGTAACGTAACAAAATGTGAAGAAATTCAAAGGGTCTGAATAGTTTTGAAATGCACTGTAAACCTAACAGCTTAAATGACTAATTTCTCTGAACAGGGAAAGGAAAACATCACCAAATTCACTGAGAATACATTACATAGGTTGAAAAAATAATTATCCAAAAAGCAGCTTCATACTACTTGTCAAACATAGGGAACTGATACTGTATACTGGCCACTGGGGTGGATTTGGGGTTGGGTCCGGGGGGTCCGTGGGTAGCTTTTGACCATTTATTAATTAGTTTTGGTCCAAATCAGACTTTGGATAATATATTTATTGAAGATTATACAGTATGAATCCAATAAATTGAAATGGCCAATGTGGGTGTTTCTTAGAGTTCAAATTGTCTTTCAATAAAATAATGTTTTATTTATTTATTTCACCTTTATTTAACCAGGTAGACTAGTTGAGAACAAGTTCTCATTTGCAACTGCGACCTGGCCAAGATAATGTTGCAGGAATACTTATCTGTTTCTAACTACAGAAATAATTTCAGAACAATCTGAGAAGGTGGGTGTCATGGCTTGCTGAAATGGAACGACCCGGGACAGAGAGAGGGTGAGAGAGCATAAGAGAGAGAGAGAATAATCATACTAACCGCCCTAACCATACAATTTGTGAAGTAAATTGAGTATGAATTACGCTTACTGGCCATAGTATGGATATAGGTAGAATGCAAAAAGTTCACGAATGTCATACTACATTTGCCAAAATACGAAGAATACAAGTAGTGGACACGATTTCCATGCTTTTAGGGTCCATAATGCAATTCTTCCGAGCATGGGTGTGGCTTCATAAAACGTTCGACGAGAGCAGATAAAAATGAATTTCTTTAACTAATTATGTAAAATGTTAAGAAAATGTTGAGCAATCTAATAAAGTAATGACTTTTCAAAGAACTTACTTTACACGTTATGTTGGCTGAAAACTTGTTAGCTACTCTATCCTCACGAACCTCATAGCAAACCATTACAGAAGTATGTACCGGTATGTTAGCTAGCTACCTAATGTTAATTGGCTACTAATACATTGAACTTGCCAGTATATGAACTAAACTCAGCAAAAAAAGGAACGTCCTCTCACTGTCAACTGCATTTATTTTCAGCAAACTTAAGAAGTGTAAATATTTGTATGAACATAAGATTCAACAACTGAGATGCAAACTGAACAAGTTCCACAGACATGTGATTAACAGAAATGGAATAATGTGTCCCTGAAACAAAGGGGAGGGTCAGTAGCAGTCAGTATCAGGTGTGGCCACCAGCTGCATTAAGTATTGCAGTGCACCTCCTCCTCATGGATTGCACCAGATTTGCCAGTTCTTGCTGTGAGATGTTACCCCACTCTTCCACCAAGGCACCTGCAAGTTCCCAGACATTTCTGGGGGGGAATGGCCCTAGCCCTCATCCTCAGATCCAACAGGTCTCAGACGTGCTCAATGGGATTGAGATCCAGGCTCTTCGCTGGCCATGGCATAACACTGACATTCCTGTCTTGCAGGAAATCACACACAGAACGAACAGTATGGCTGAGGAAGAGCCTGTAGGAAGAGTACCACATGAGGGAAGAGGATGTCAACAAGCTCAGTCCAATGATGCTGTGACGCACCGCCTCAGCACATGACTATCCCTCCACCTCCAAATCGATCCTGCTCCAGAGTACATGCCTCGGTGTAACGCTCATTCCTTCGACGATAAACGCAAATCCGACCATGACCCTTGGTGAGACAAAACCGCGACTCGTCAGTGAAGAGCACTTTTTGCTAAATCCTGCATGGTCCAGCAATGGAGGGTTTGTGCCGATAGGCAACGTTGTTGCCGGTGATGTCTGGTGAGGACCTGCCTTATAAAAGGCCTACAAGCCCTCAGTCCAGCCTCTTTCAGTGGATAGTCTGAGCACTGATTGAGGGATTGTGCGTTCCTGGTGTAACTTGGGCAGTTGTTGTTGACATCCTGTACCTGTCCCGCAGGTGTGATGTTCGGATGTACTGATCCTGTGCAGGTGTTGTTACACGTGGTCTGCCACTCCGAGGACGATCAACTATCCATCCTGTCTCCCTGTAGCTCTGTCATAGGCGTTTCACAGTACGAACAGTGCAATTTATTGCCCTGGCCACATCTGCAGTCCTCATGCCTCCCTGCAGCATGCCTGAGGCACGTTCACGCAGATGAGCAGGGCCCATGGTCATCTTTCTTTTGGTGTTTTTCAGAGTCAGTGTAAAGGCCTCTTTGGTGTCCTAAGTTTTCATAACTGTGACCTTAATTACCTACCGTCTGTAAGCTGTTATTGTCTTAAGACCGTTCCTCAGGTGCATGTTCATTAATTGTTTATGGTTAATTGAACAATCATGGGAAAGAATGTTTAAACCCTTTATATTGAAGATCTGGGAAGTTATTTCGATTTTTAAGAATAATCTTTGAAAGAATGGGTCCTGAAAAAGGGACGTTTAGTTTATATGCTATCTAACCAACTACCCAACTGTGTGTTTGTAAATTGCGTTTTGATCTCGCGTACACTGGACGCTCTGGTTGAGGTTTAGGGTTGGTCTGAGTGAGCTTTCTGACCTCAGAACGGGAGTCAAGCCCTCAAGCTAATTGGCTAACGTTGGTTAGCTTGCTAGCTACTTCCAGACACACATTAATGAATACCTCACTCTGACCATTTTACTTACCCTAGCTGAGATGGTTAAGCTTTTTTCATGCTATCCAGTGTTGGTAACTGTGCTCCTGGCAACAATTTAATTCTGCTTTTTTGCAGATGTTTACTGACACCCGCCATAGTGTTCGTAAATTCGTCGGTTATTTGTAAATTGGTCACACTCAGATGAGAGTCCTCTGAAATTGTAGTAGATAGCCAGAGTGAATTTACGAACGCAACCAGTTACCTTGATTATTCATGTCATTCTTAGCTTATCTAAGTGGTAGAGTCGTTGTGCATAATGGAGATTATTAATTAAGTCGTAAGATGTCTAGCTAGTAATTTGTTATGCTAGCAAGAGGTTGCATAGCAACAGCATCAACTTCCGTTAGACGGGCGAAGCGCTAGTAGAGAGAGAGAGAGAGAGAGAGAGAGAGAGAGAGAGAGAGAGAGAGAGAGAGAGAGAGAGAGAGAGAGAGAGAGAGAGAGAGAGAGAGAGAGAGAGAGAGAGAGAGAGAGAGAGGCCTACCACCAGAGGATGTCCCCAAGCACCTTTGGGAATGCGATTTAATCACAAACTTACTTTATGCTCATTTACTTGCATCTTCGAATGCAACATCGTGCCAGTGATTGAATGGTAAAGGGATCCAAATCCCTCTAATGTATTTTTTACTGTGAGATTTAAAGATCCAATACAGCTGTTTTTATATCAATATCAAATCATTTCCCGGTAACAATTAAGTACCTTACTGTAATAGATTTACATTAAGCAAGAATTTGCTAGGACTGTCTGGGAGTGGTCTGAGCGGGGAGGGGGAAACTAAAAACTAGCTGTTATTGGCAGAAATGTTTGGAACTCTCTTTGATATCAGTCTATTAACCAATGTATTAAAAACCTGCTGATAAGAAGGTCCTGTGTAGTTTGTATTTTCAACCAGCAACTGTCAGGAAATAACAGTGAATAAAAAAAGTGAAATAATGTCACACTTTTACAGCGTTACTTTCATCGGCTGTTGTACAATATCACATAAAACATAGGTAAAACATAATGTTTACTGCACTGGGCATTTAAGTAATATATGCGGCATATAACTAATAGCTTAATATATGTTAATTGAATCAGTGCTCTGTGAGTGAGTAAACCTGCTGGCAACAGATCAAAAAATGAGAGCAAAGTGCAATGGTCAGTGTCATTTTGGCACGCTGCCAGAGTTAAGTGTTATTCCTCAATCACCTAAATCTGTTGACTAACATTGACTAGCACAGAGCCATGATAGGTTGTCTATCTTTATCTGACGATTTCTGGAGAAGATGGGGAAAGAATCCCGCTATCTCTACCTGTACATGACCATCTGATCATTTATCACTCCAGTGTTAATCTGCAAAATTGTAATTATTCACCTACCTCATGCCTTTTGCACACAATGGTCCTCTGTAGCTCAGTTGGTAGAGCATGGCGCTTGTAACGCCAGGGTAGTGGGTTCAATCCCCGGGACCACCCATACGTAGAATGTATGCACACATGACTGTAAGTCGCTTTGGATAAAAGCGTCTGCTAAATGGCATATATATGTATATAGACTCCCCTTTTTTTCCTACTGTGTTATTGACTAGTTAATTGTTTACTCTGTGTAACTCTGTGTTGTCTGTTCACACTGCTATGCTTTATCTTGGCCAGGTCGCAGTTGCAAATGAGAACTTGTTCTCAACTATCCTACCTGGTTAAAAAAAAAATGAAATAAAAAAAATACAAATAAAATGATATCATGTGTTCTTCCTTGAGTTCCTTGAGACCTGTCCTCCATCCAAGCCCTGCCCTCCCGTTTCAATTACACCTCGCATGAATTAATGTAAATACTTATGAAGGATGATTCCATCTGCTTGGCATTTAATTACAGACCCAGGGTTAGCTGGTGACGGCTGAAAAAAAACCTAAAACAGCAGGATGATTACATGACATGCCCGTTGTGACATGAAGATGACCGCTCGGGAGAAATGTGGCCCGAAAAAAGCCTTCCTTCTTGAAATGTACGTGTTTGACTGGAAAGAGGGGAGGCTGACGTTACGAGCCTGATGTGTGAAAACAGGAACTGTTTCAGTTTGCCTCTACTCTCATCGCCCAAAACAGGAAACGGGTCAATAACCCATCATTAGATGAGCTTCACACTCGGCTGGCTGCAAATTGACTGCCTGAAGGTCCATTTGAGGGATTAAGGAAAAGGAGTAATGCCATTGCTGGGAGATGAAACAACATTGCTCATCTTCTCTACCTACTAAAACACCAAAGAGTGGGTGATTTCAGAATTGGGGGCTCGTTCCGTTAGGCCAAAGAGAGGCGCAGTGACAGGACATAATCATGTCACCGGGGGCGACGAGGGGAAAGACGGCAGGGCATACATTTGCTTGGTGCAACGTCCATAGAAAGACTTTCTCTCCAGTGCGCAGCAAAGAGGAACCCCCAAGTATAATATAAGACCGCAGAAATTCACCTCGCAAGGTCAAATATTCCCCAAAGTCTCCTTTGGAAATATGAGCCGTAATCTGTCCCTTAAGTTATTAGTGGGAATGTTCTTGAGTTGAAAATTCACTTTCTAGTGGACACTTCTTCCCACTGATATGAGGCCCTATTTTAGTGAAAAGAACATTTGACTAAATATCTGTGAATAAATATGTCCATACGAATTAGACTTAGAGCTATCCTAAAACATCATTATATCACATGATATCTCTTATATTCTTTAAAAAGGGCCAGAAATAATACAAAATCATTCTTGTTGGGGGTAAAAAGAAATGAGTCTATTCAGCCTCTAAAGCAGAGATTGGCCCCCCAAAAATGTGGAACTCATCATGAGGGGTTGCAGTGGCTCGCGGATCTACGTACCCACATCCACACCACAAATGCAGTGCCCCTGCCAGGTCATGTGAAATCCACAGATTAGGGCCTAATGAACATTTTAAAAATGACTGATTTCCTTATATGAACTGTAATACAGTGAAATTGTTGCATGTTGCATTTTTATTTTTGTTCAGTATAATTATGCCATGGGGAGGAGATAAATTAGTATGGGGGGATACATAATGTTTGTGATCAGGCATGTTTGTGGTGTGGCACAGTACACAGTGGCATGGTTCGGCAATCTACGGTCTACAGTGTCAATCAATTTCAGTTGTCTCTTAGGCAACATAATGTTACCTTCCCTTCCATTCTCACTAGGACACCAGTGCAGTGCATCTCATTTGCTACAAGAATGTAGATAGACATTACATTTGGTATAACAGAGGGACATAATACTGCTCACAGTGGGCCATAAATGGAGGGACTGACATCCTATTTACACTGCAAAAGCACATTGAAAAACAACAGGCTTATCCTGCACAAATAAACATTGAATCAAATGCACAACGCTGTTATCGGGTAGGGGAGGTTGGGTTGGTTTGGTTTTCACACTTTTTACAAATATGTGTATTTCTCAGCACCAGTATATCTTACAAGACTAAGGTTTTGGGATGAAATAGGGACCATTTTTATCCTCATATCTTTTCCAACATGGGAGTGATAAGGCATTAAACACACTCTGTCCACTCGTGACAACCAGCCCGATCACAGGGTTGGTTGTCACATATGGGATTGTGTATATAGCCAAGTGTATATTCCTCATGTTATCTTTATATAATTGTTTCAATTTCTCTATGCATTATTGGGAAGGGCCCGTAAGTAAGCATGTCACTGTCAGTCTATGCCTGTTGTTTACCAAACAAGTGACAAATCAAATTGGATTTGATTGTCACAGTGTTTGCCATTTTTTTCAGCAACAATTGAAAAAGTAAAGGCTTGAAAATAAAAAATGTTAAGCCTTAGTGAACAGTATTTTTTACATAATAAATACTCAAAACCATGAAAAGGAATTACCAAAGGAGGCCGAGAAAATGGAGCCAAAAGAAATGATGGTGAGTTCCCAGAAAAGGCGAGTGGGAAAGCTGCCGTGACCATCAATACTACTCGCCAACGTGCAATCATTGGACAATAAATTAGACGAGGTACGATCCTAAATATCCTACCAATGGGACATCAAAAACTGTAATATCCTATGTTTCACGGAATCGTGGCTGAATGACGACATGGATATTCAGTTAGCAGGATATACGCTGGACTGGCAGGATAGAACAGCACACTCCGTAAGACGAGGGGGGCAGTCTGGGCATATTTGTAAGCAACAACTGGTGCACGAAATGGAAGTCTCTAGATTTTGCTCGCTTGAAATAGAGTATATTGTGATAAATTGAAGGCCACACTACTTGCCTAGAGAGTTTTCAGCTATACTTTTCGTGGCTGTTTATTTACCACCACAGACAGATGATGGCACTAAGACCGCACTCAGACAGCTGTATAAGGAAATAGGCAAACAGGAAACCACTCACCCAGAGGCGGCGCTCCTAGTGGCCGGAGACTTTAATGCAGGGAAAGTTAAATCAGTTCTACCAAATTTCCATCAACATCTTAAATGTGCAACCGGAGGGAAAAAAAATCTAGATCACCTGTACTCCACACACAGAGACACATACAAAGCTCTCCCTTGCCCTCCATTTTGTAAACCTGACCACAACTCTATCCTCCTCATTCCTGTTTACAAGCAAAAATGAAAGCAGGAAGCACCAGTGACTCGGTCTATAAAAAAGTGGTCAGATGAAGCAGATGCTAAACTATAGGACTGTTTTGCTACCACAGAGTGGAACATGTTCCGTGATTCTTCCGATGGCATTGAGGAGTACACCACATCAGTCACTGGCTTTATCAATAAGTGCAACGAGGACGTCGTCCCCACAGTGACTGTACGTACATACCAAACCAGAAGCCATGGATTACAGGCAACATTCGCCCTGAGCTAAAGGGTAGAGCTGCCGCTTTCAAGGTGCGAGAAGCTTAGAATAAATCCTGTTATGCCCTGCGACGAACCATCAAACAGGCAAAGCATCAATACAGGGCTAAGATGGAATCATACTACACTGGCTCAGATGCTCGTCGGATGTGGCAGGGCTTGCAAACTATTACAGACTACAAAGGGAAGCACAGCCGCGAGCTGCCCAGTGACACTGCCCAGTAAATCACTTCTATGCTCGCTTCGAGGCAAGCAACACTGACACATGCATGAGAGCATCAGCTGTTCTGGACGACTGTGTGATCACACTCTCCGTAGCCGACGTGAGTAAGACCTTTAAACAGGTCAACATACACAAGGCACGGCGCCAGATGGATTACCAGGACGTGTGCTCCGGGCATGTGCTGACCAACTGGCAGGTGTCTTCACTGACATTTTCAACATGTCCCTGATTGAGTCTGTAATACTAACATGTTTCAAGCAGACCACCATTGTCCCTATTCTCAAGAACATAAAGGCAACCTGCCTAAATGACTTCAGGCCCGTAGAACTCACTTCCGTAGCCATGAAGTGCTGTGAAAGGTTGGTAATGGCTCACATCAAAACCATTATCCCAGAAACCCTAGACCCACTCCAATTTGCATACGGCCCAAACAGATCCACAAAGTACGCAATCTCTACAATCTCTTGCACTCCACACTGCCCTTTCCCACCTGGACAAAAGGAACATGTGAGAATGCTATTCATTGACTACAGCCCAGTGTTCAACACCATAGTACCCTCAAAGCTCATCACTAAGCTAACGATCCTGGGACTAAACACCTCCCTCTGCAACTGGATCCTGGACTTCCTGGCAGGCTGCCCCCAGGTGGTGAGGAGAGGTAGCAAACACATCTGACATGCTGATCCTCAACACTGGAGCTCCCCAGGGGTTCGTGCTCAGTCCCCTCCTGTACTCACTGTTCACCCACAACAGCATGGCCAGGCACAACTCCAACACCATCATTACGTTTACAGACAACACAACAGTGGTAGGCCTGATCACCAACACCGACGAGACAGCCTATAGGGAGTGTTGGAGCGAACCATTGAGAAAAGCGAACCATTGCATGTAGATAGGTTTGGCTGCTAGGCTGAAGTAGCAAGCACATGCACATTAAGAGAAGATGATATCCAGGCCATATGACACCCAGACCATACTCTATTTTTGTAGGAATACATTAACCAAGACCATACGTGCATTCATGACAGCTGAACGTGCTGTGGTCAGCAGGGTACAGGAAGAAAGATGTAGGCGAGATAACTGATGACTAACACGTAAAACATGGGCATGCAGTATATACATTATTTTTAGAACATGGAAAGAGTGCTGCCATCGTTGTGACCAAAAGCAGATACTAAGGGGGAGTAACTTTATTTACATATGTGATGTACCCCAATATGTGTATGTATAAAAGCAAAGCCCGTGTTAAGAAGCGGCGGCTTTCCCGCGGACCAGCACGGCTTTAATAACTTGCATTAAAGTCTACATTGAATTCAACAGTTTCTTCTGAGAGTATTATATTTCTATAGACAGTATCATATTTGTAACAATTATCTACGACAGGAGGAGGTCAGATACCTGGCCGGGTGGTGCCAGAATAACAACCTATCCCTCAACGTAACCAAGACTAAGGAGATGATTGTGGACTACAGGAAAAGGAGGACCTAACACGCCCCCACTTTCATCGACGGGGCTGTAGTGGAGCAGGTTGATAGCTTCCAGTTTCTTGGTGTCCACATCAACAACAGACTTGAATGGTCCAAAAACACCAAGACAGTCGTGAAGAGGGCACGACAAAGCCTATTTTCCCTCAGGAAACTAAAAAGATTTGGCATGGGTCCTGAGATCCTCAAAAGGTTCTACAGCTGCAACATCGAGAGCATCCTGACTGGTTGCCTCACTGCCTGGTACGGTAGTTGCTCAGCCTCTGCCCACAAGGCTCTATAAAGGGTAGTGCGTACAGCCCAGTACATCACTGGGTCTAAGCTGCCTGCCATCCAGGACCTCTACACCAGGCGGTGTAAGAGGAAGGCCATAAAAATTGTCAAAGACCCCAGCCACCCCAGTCATAGACTGTTCTCTCTACTACCGCATGGCAAGCGGTACCAGAGTGCGAAGTCTAGGACAAAAAGGTTCTCAACAGTTTTTACCCCCAAGCCATAAGACTCCTGAACAGGTCATCAAATGGCTACCCGGGCTATCTGCATTGTGTCACATCCACCACCCGTCAAGCCCTTTTTTACAGTACTGCTACTCTATGTTCATCATATAAGCATAGTCACTTTCACCATATCTACATGTACATACTACCTCAATCAGCCTGACTAACCGGTGTCTGTATGTTGCCTCGCTACTTTTACAGCCTCACTACTGTATATAGCCTGTCTTTTTACTGTTGTTTTTATTTCTTTACCTACCTATTGTTCACCTAATACCTTTTTTTGCACTATTGGTTAGAGCCTGTAAGTAAGCATTTCACTGTAAGGTCTGCTACACCTGTTGTATTTGGCCCACGTGACAAACACACTTTGATTTGATGTACTTAATTTAATCCATGCTCAAAAGAATACTGAAAGTGAAAGTGCAATGTGCTATTAAACAAAAACAAAAACGATGCATACGTTTCGTCTTATGCCTTCATCAGTGCTGTACAAACAAATTAGGAAGAGACGTACTTAAGGAGACACACCTGCTGTGCGTAACAGGCACCACAGGTGCAAGCAGATAGTTGATTACCTTCTGATATCATTTTTTAAATTATATGTGACATTTGAATTGTCCATTTTTTATAGTCTTCTACATATTCCTTGTTAATATGCATTGACTCCCTATTCGCCAGTATCTAATCAACTATCTGCTTGCACCTGTTGCGCCTGTTATGCACAGCAGGCGTGTCTCAAGTATGTTTCTTCCTAATTTGTTTGAACAGCACTGATGAAGGCATAAGCAGAAACGTATGCTCCGTTTTTATTTTATACCACATTGCACTTTCACTTATATCAGGTTTCGGGTAAGACCCAAGTTTTTTTTTAAAGTTATTTTATTTCACCTTTATTTAACCAGGTAGGCCAGTTGAGAACAAGTTCCCATTTGCAACTGCGACCTGTCCAAGATAAAGCAAAGCAGTGTGACACAGAGAACAACACAGAGTTACACATGGGAGTAAACAATAACCAAGCCAATAACACAATAAACAAGTCAATGACACAGTAGAAAAAAAGTATATATACAGTATGTGCAAAAGTCTATATACAGTGTGTGCAAAAGGTATGAGGAGGTAGGCAATAAATAGGCCATGGGAGCAAATAATTACAATTTAGCAGATTAACACTGTCATAAATAAATGAGCAGATGATGTGCAAGTAGAGATACTGGTATGGGGATAAGGTAGGTAGATTGGGTGGGCTATTTACAGATGGACTATGTACAGCTGCAGTGATTGGTTAGCTGCCCAGATAGTTGATGTTTAAAGTTGGTGAGGGAAATAAAAGGTTCGATTCCCGGGATCACCCATACGTAGAATGTATGCACACATGACTGTAAGTCGCTTTGGATAAAAGCGTCTGCTAAATGGCATATATTATTATTATTATTATAAAAGTCTCCAACTTCAGCGATTTTTGCAATTTGTTCCAGTCACTGGCAGCAGAGAACTGGAAAGAAAGGCGGCCAAATGGTGTGTTGGCTTTGGGGATGCTAAGTGAGATATACCTGCTGGGATGTGTGCTACGGGTGGGTGTTGTTATCGTGACCAGTGAACTGAGATAAGGCGGAGCTTTACCTATTTACCTTTACCTAAGTGCAGACTGTGTTTATGTAACAATGTTTATTGCAACAACAGGGGGAGGCAAACGACAGGTCAAGGTAGGCAGGGGTCGATAATCCAGAGTATTGGGGCCAAGGTACAGAACGGCAGGCAGACCCAGGGTCAGGTCAGGCAGAGATCGGTAATCTAGAGTAGTGGGGCCAAGGTACAGAACGGCAGGCAGGCCCAGGGTCAGGTCAGGCAGAGATCGGTAATCTAGAGTTGTGGGGCCAAGGTACAGAACGGCAGGCAGGCCCAGGGTCAGGTCAGGCAGAGATCGGTAATCTAGAGTTGTGGGGCCAAGGTACAGAACGGCAGGCTGGCCCAGGGTCAGGTCAGGCAGAGATCGGTAATCTAGAGTTGTGGGGCCAAGGTACAGAACGGCAGGCAGGCCCAGGGTCAGGTCAGGCAGAGATCGGTAATCTAGAGTAGTGGGGCCAAGGTACAGAACGGCGGGCTGGCCCAGGGTCAGGTCAGGCAGAGATCGGTAATCTAGAGTAAGGGCAAAGGCACAGGATGGCAGACAGGCTCAGTGTCTGGACAGGATCAAAACCACGTATGATGAGAAAAGGAGAGACTGGGGAAAAGCAGCTGCTGAGACAAAATGCTGGTAGACTTGAACAAACAAGACCAACTGGCACAGACAGACAGAAAACATAGGCATAACTCCCCAGGGGTTAAGTGGGGAAGATGTGCGACACCTGGAGGGGGGTGGAGACAAGCACAAGGACAGGTGAAAAAGATCAGGGCATGACACTTTTTGTATTCTTTTGCGTCTCGACCTCCTTGGGTTATCAATTTTCATGGTTTTAAGTGCGAGTACCTTTTGAATTCAACAGACACTACCGTTCAAAAGTTTGAGGTCACTTAGAATTAAACTCAACTGTACTCTACTTTGCTTTACTGTGTGCACTGGTAGTCGGAAAGCAAGTTCAGGAAGTGAATAATTTAATAAATAAACAAGAAACATGAACAACACACAGACATGAAACAGACAATTACGCCTGGGGAAGGAACCAAAGGGAGTGACATATATAGGGCATGTAATCAAGGAGGTGTTGGAGTCCAGGTGAGTGTCATTATGCGCGTAACGATGGTGACAGGTGTGTGCCATAACGAGTGGCCTGGTGACCCAGAGGCCGGAGAGGGAGCACATGTGACAACTGTACTGTGCTCTGCTACACTGAATTCAACTGTACTGCACTGCATTGTTCTGAACTGCACTGCCCTGTGCTCTGCTAATCTGTACTGTCCTGTCCAACTTGTGAAACAAAGACATCATTTCAACTACTGGAAAATAAGTCTTCTACTGTAGGCGTCTTTTCAACACCATTTAGCTTACTGGGTAGATTGTTACAATGGGGATGGTTGTCAGATTGTGACAATCTGGCCTGGACATTCTGTGTTTTCAGATGCAAAAAGTGATTGGTGTTGATAAAAAACTGTTTATCTGCCTTCAAAACATATGTTTCATGGAAAATATATGTTTTATGTTTCTGGATGATGCATCATGCTGCCTTGTTGACAACATGACCGAGCAGTGCAGATTACTGATCAATTTGAGAAGGGCGCTCCTACCTCACCAGGTAGATTATAGACCGGTGCCCCGGGGCCCAGTGTAATCGAATCCGCCCATTGTGACAACCCCCCCCCCCAGATGCTAGTTAACAATAAGCTTGAAATGAAGCTCTTTTTAATGAAAGTAATTGTTTATCGATACTCCCATTATACAACTATTTAATAAAGAAATAACAAGCATATGAGTATTTACTTTCAACGATGACAAATGCAAATATTCTTCTCACCTCAATGTTTTGTGATCCTGACCTGAATTGACCACATGGATGACCTCTCCCATAGAGGACACACATTTGTATCTTGAAATTATTAGACAGCCCCCCCAGATTTTGAGTAATAAGCACTGTGACAAACAAACCCGGTCTCCCCGAAACACTGTCATTGTGCCATCTTTTGTCTCGAAACACCTGTTGTGATATTTGTTCACCATCTCACATTATTAGACAAATTGCCATTTGACAGACACTCAAAGTTATATTTAGAAACAAAATCTGTTTATGAGCCTAAGTCATCTGTTCTACATTCGCCCAGCAGCCACGTAATGGAGTCTGAGCTGCCATAGAATGTCACGCCCTGGTCGAAGTATTTTGTGTTTATCTTCATGTATTGGGTCAGGCCAGGGTGTGGCATGGGGTTATTGTATTGTGGTGTGTTTTGTCTTGGGGTTTTGGTGTGTATGTATTGGGATTGTAGCTAGTGGGGTGATCTAGCAAAGTCTATGGCTGTCTGGAGTGGTTCCAATCAGAGGCAGGTGTTTATCGTTGTCTCTGATTGGGAACCATATTTAGGCAGCCATATTCTTTGAGTTTGTCGTTGGTGATTGTCCTTAGTGTCCTTGTTCCTGTCTTTGTTAGTTTTCACTAGTATAGGCTGTTTCGGTTTTCGTTACGTTCTTTGTTTTGTAGTGTTTGTGTTTTAGATTCGTGTTACGTTTTTGTTCATTAAACATGGATCGCAATCTACACGCTGCAGTTTGGTCCGACTCTCCTTCACCACACCTAGAAACCCGCTACAGAATCACCCACCCTAAACGGACCAAGCAGCGTGTCAACAGGCAGGAGCAGCCCAAAGAGGAGATGCGCAATAAGGATTTCTGGACATGGGAGGAAATCCTCGACGGGAGAGGACCCTGGGCTAAACCAGGGGAGTGTAGCCGCCCAACGGTGCAGCAGGAGAAGAGGCAACAGGAGCAGCCCAAAGAGGAGGAAGAACTGGACGGTAAAGGACCCTGGGCTCAGCCTGGAGAATATCGCCACCCCAAGGAAGAACTGGAGGCGGCGGGAGCGGAGAGGCGCCGGTATGAGGAGGCAGCACGGCGACTCGGAAGGAAGCCTGAGAGTCAGCCCCAAAAATGTATTGGGGGGAGGCTCAGGGAGAGTGTGGCAGGGTCAGGAGTCGGACCTGAGCCAACTCTCCCTGTTTATCGTGAGGAGCCAAGGAGGAGACCAGAGCCGGTGTTGGAGGTGAGCGAAGCAGAGACTGTGAAGGAGTTAATGGGGAAATTGGAGGAGAGAGAAATGAGGGAGTTGCTGTGTTGGTGCTTTTTGCATGGAATTCACCCGACAGAACGTGTCGGGGATTTGATGGCACCTGGGTCAGCGCTCCATACTCATCCTGAGGTGCGTGTTAGTCGGCTGGTGAAGTTGGTGCCAGCCTCACGTATCAGGCCTCTTGTGTACATCCCTAGCCTTGCACGTCCTGTGCCAGCACTGCTCTCAAGATCTCCAGTACGCCTTCACAGTCGAGCCCATCCTGTGCCACCTCCACACCCCAGTCCTCCGGTAGCATCTCCCCACACCAGGCTTCCTGTGCGTGTCCTCGGTTCAGTTCCACAAGTGCCAGCACCACGCATCAGGCCTACAGTGCGCCTCGCCTCTCCAGCGCTGTCGGAGTCTCCCGCCTGTCTAGCGCTATCAGAGCCTTCCTCCTCTTCAGCGCTGCCGGAGTCTCACGCCTGTTCAGCGCAGCTAGATCCTTCTTCCTCTACAGCGCTGCTGGAGTCTCCTGTTTGTTCAGCGCAGTGAGAGCTGTCAGCCTGCATGGAGCAGCCAGAGATGTCAGTCTGCATGGAGCAGCCAGAGCTGTCAGTCTGCATGGAGCAGCCAGAGATGTCAGTCTGCATGGAGCAGCCAGAGATGTCAGTCTGCATGGAGCAGCCAGAGCTGTCAGTCTGCATGAAGCAGCCAGAGCTGTCAGTCTGCATGAAGCAGCCAGAGCTGTCAGTCCGCAAGGAGCTGTCAGTCCGCAAGGAGCTGCCAGTCCGCAAGGAGCTGCCAGTCCGAAAGGAGCTGCCAGTCTGTAAGGAGCTATCAGTCTGTAAGGAGCTGTCAGTCTGCAAGGAGCTGCCAGTCTGTAAGAAGCCGCCAGAGCTGTCAGCCCACATGGAGCAGCCAGAGATGTCAGTCTGCATGGATCAGCCAGAGATGTCAGTCTGCATGGAGCAGCCAGAGCTGTCAGTCTCCATGAAGCAGCCAGAGCTGTCAGTCTGCATGAAGCAGCCAGAGCTGCCAGTCTGCAAGGAGCTGCCAGTCTGCAAGGAGCTGCCAGTCTGCAAGGAGCTGTCAGTCTGCAAGGAGCTGTCAGTCTGTAAGAAGCCGCCAGAGCTGTCAGCCCACATGGAGCAGCCAGAGCCGCCAGTCAGCGTGGAGCAGCCAGAGCCGACAGTCAGCATGGAGCAGCCAGATCTTTCAGTCTGCCCAGCACCACCAGCGCCGCCAGTCTGCCCAGCACCGCCAGTATGCCCAGCGCCGCCAGTATGCCCAGCGCCGCCAGTCTGCCCAGCGCCACCAGTGCTGCCAGTCTGCCCAGCGCCGCCAGTCTGCCCAGCACCGCCCGCCCGCGCCACCAGTCTGCCCTGTCCCGCCAGCGCCGCCAGTCTGCCCTGCGCCGCCAGTCTGCCCAGCGCCGCCAGTGCCCCCAGTCTGCCCAGCGCCGCCAAAGCCACCAGTCTGCCCAGCGCCGCCAGTCTGCCCAGCGCCGCCAGTGCCCCCCGTCTGCCCAGCGCCGCCAGTGCCCCCAGTCTGCCCAGCGCCGCCAGTCTGCCCAGCGCCGCCAGTGTCCCCAGTCTGCCCAGCGCCGCCAGTGCCGCCAGTCTGCCCAGCGCCGCCAGAACTGCCAGTCGGTCAGGATCTGCCAGTCGACCAGGATCTGCCAGTCGACCAGGATCTGCCAGTCAGCCAGGATCTGCCAGTCAGCCAGGATCCGCCAGTATGCCAGGATCTGCCAGAACTGCCAGTCGGCCAGGAACCGCCAGTCTGTCATGATCCGCCAGAACTGCCAGTCAGCCAGGATCCGCCAGTCAGCCAGGATCTACCAGTCAGCCAGGATCCGCCAGTCAGCCAGAATCTTCCAGATCTGCCAGTCAACCAGAGTCTTCAAGATCTGCCCGTCAACCAGACTCTTCCAGATCTGCCAGAATTGCCGGTCGGCCAGGATCTGCCAGTTGGCCAGGATCCGCCAGTCTGCCAGGATCCGCCAGAACTGCCAGTCAGCCAGGATCCGCCATGCAGCCAGGATCTACCAGTCAGCCAGGATCCGCCAGTCAGCCAGAATCTTCCAGATCTGCCAGTCAACCAGAATCTTCCAGATCTGCCAGAACTGTCAGTCGGCCAGGATCTGCCAGTTGCCCAGGATCCGCCAGTCAGCCAGAATCCGCCAGATCCGCCAGTCAGCCAGGATCTGCTGAGACCACCAGCCAGCCAGGATCTGGTAGATCTATCTACCTGCCTGAGCTTCCTCTCACTCCTGAGCTTCCTCTCACTCCTGAGCTTCCTCTCACTCCTGAGCTTCCTCTTACTCCTGAGCTTCCTCTCACTCCTGAGCTTCCTCTCACTCCTGAGCTTCCTCTCACTCCTGAGCTTCCTCTCACTCCTGAGCTTCCTCTCACTCCTGAGCTTTCTCTCACTCCCGAGCTTTCTCTCAGGCCCGAGCTGCCTCAGTCCCGAGCTGTCCTTCAGTCCCGATCTGCTCCTCAGTCCAGTGGGGTTCTGGGTGAGGACTACTAGGCCATGGTCGGCGGCGAGGGTGGACTATCCAGGGACGCAAGGAGAGGGGACTAAGACATTAACTGAGTGGAGTCCACGTCCCGCGCCGGAGCCGCCACCATGGACAGACGCCCACCCGGACCCTCCCTATTGTTTTGAGGTGCGTTCGGGAGTCCGCACCTTAGGGGAGGGGGGGGGACGTTCTGTCACGCCCTGGTCGAAGTATTTGTGTTTATCTTCATGTATTGGGTCAGGCCAGGGTGTGGCATGGGGTTTTTGTATTGTGGTGTGTTTTGTCTTGGGGTTTTGGTGTGTATGTATTGGGATTGTAGCTAGTGGGGTGATCTAGCAAAGTCTATGGCTGTCTGGAGTGGTTCTCAATCAGAGGCAGGTGTATATCGTTGTCTCTGATTGGGAACCATATTTAGGCAGCCATATTCTTTGAGTTTGTCGTGGGTGATTGTCCTAGTGTCCTTGTTCCTGTCTGTGTTAGTTTTCACTAGTATAGGCTGTTTCGGTTTTCGTTACGTTCTTTGTTTTGTAGTGTTTGTGTTTTAGATTCGTGTTACGTTTTTGTTCATTAAACATGGATCGCAATCTACACGCTGTAGTTTGGTCTGACTCTCCTTCACCACACCTAGAAAACCGTTACATAGAATCACTAAGCCAAACTATTCCTGCATTTTGTGAGGGGGGAATAACCCTTCTATATGCAAAGAATAGAAAGCAGAAAGAAAAATGGAGGGGGGAAAAGCTCAAATATTTCATTCATGAGCAAATACCCAAAAGGATAGAAAAATAAAAAGAATGTAAGTCAATACGGCTTTAATACTGCATCACATCCCAAGGGGGAAGCTCTCCTGATTTGCTGATGGTTTTATTATCTCGTTGAGGGCAAAACAAGGTGGGATGGCTAGCTACTGGGACTAATGGAATTCCAACACCAGGGCCTCATCTCTCAGGTTTTGATGGCTGGCTGACAGGCCATGATGGATGGCCGGGGCTGAAGACAGTTGTGCTTGCTTGATGAATTGTGAAATGAGACAGACACACAGAAAGCTGCGGGCAGCCTCGGACCAGACGAGCCACCATCAGTCGACCGGTGTGTTTCTGTACAACAGCAAGCGATGAACTGATCCCCCACCCCCCTTTTCTCATCCATCTTCCCCTGACTTGTTGCCACGGTAATGTTTGAGTGCTACAGACGAGGGACAACAGACAATAAGCTGCATATTAACCGGTTTTAAATTGGCCGTTGGGGGGTCGAGGAGTGACTGGAGAACAGGCAGCCCAGTCAAATTGATAGGATCAGAGTCCCTGACCTAAAAAAGTATTTCAGTCAACCGTGTCTCATCTGAGAATGATCTAAAAGGGAATAGGTGGGTGGAGTCAACGGACAGTGGGCCACCAGAGAATGCCTCGGCCGTCAATAGTAGCCAAACATTCCCATCAGACATCATGATCATAAAAAGGCATAATTTAACAGTCTGACTGCGTTGCTTTTATTAGCTGCTCTGAGCAGATGGCGGCGGGCCGCATTTCATCCTCACTGTGCCAAGACAGTTTTCAGTCAGACGGAGGGAAGAGGATTAATAGAAATAAGTAGTGAACGGACCTCATAATGGATCTCATGATGAAGGATTAATAGCATATCCTCTCCCTCATACATCTCTATATTTGTGCACAGGACACCTCCTGGTGATTATGTGACCTGTAATTGGGTCCTAGATTCAGCCCAAAAGGAGCTTTTGGCTGGCTTTCGGTAACACCGATCCATTTCTGGGCCTCGCTTCCCAGATGCTTGATAACTCAAAAGTCCAGATCGCTAGGGCCATTTTTAGGCTTGAAAAATCCATTCAGCCATTTTCGCACAGTGAGGTACGACCCAAACCAGATCACACCAGACACATATGGTTTCCAGTGGCCTTGTCACATCATGTGATTTTCTAATGGACTAACTTGAAATCAGACAGGAGATCTGATTACATCAGGGAAAAGGTTACGACTTCAGCTTTCTCCTCATATGTATATCATTCCTGTAAGATGAACAATGAAGGCATGGCACATTGCATAAGTGCTTTTAAAATGACGTGTTCCTATGAGAATTTGTGTCTGCTTAGAGCACCCCCGCCAGGTAAGAGAACATTTTTTTGTCCTTTTTTTAATCCTTTTGGAATGGTAATTGGTAACATATTTTATTTCAAATTGAGACATTCAAAACTCTTATTTCCAACAAGGGTAGAATTTGTGAACCAAAACCCTACAATTTTGTTAAATATTTGTATTTCGCTTTTCTTTGCCTGCTGTTGCTCTGGCTCTGTAGTCACGTTGTTGATGTAGAACTGAATCAGAGCCCCACTGTTCCTAACATTCTAACAGTACTAAACATGTTTGTAGGACTAATTTTGAAATTAAAGTGTATCTACTGTAGGTAGTTTACAATTTAGGTCTGTGCATATTTGTAAACAACAGCTGGTGCACGAAATCTAAGTAAGTCTCTAGAATTTGCTCGCCTGAAATAGAGTATATTGTGATAAATTGAAGGCCACACTACTTGTCTAGAGATTTCTCAGCTATACTTTTCGTGGCTGTTTATTTACCATCATAGACAGATCCTGGCACTAAGACCGCACTCAGTCAGCTGTATAAGGAAACAAGCAAACAGGAAACCATTCACCCAGAGGCGGCGCTCCTAGTGGCCGGAGACTTTAATGCAGGAAAACTTAAAATCAGTTCTACCAAATCTTTATCAACATGTTAAATGTGCAACCGGAGGGGAAACAAATCTAGATCACCTGTACTCCACACATAGAGACGCGTACAAACCGCTCCCTCGCCCTCCATTTGGTAAATCCGACCACAACTCTATCCTCCTGATTCCTGTTTACAAGCAAAAATGAAAGCAGGAAGCACCAGTGACTTGGTCTATAAAAAAGTGGTCAGATGAAGCAGATGCTAAACTACAGAACTGTTTTGCTATCACAGACTGGAACATGTTCTGGGATTCTTCCGATGACATTGAGGAATACACCACATCAGTCACTGGCTTTATCAATAAGTGCAACGAGGACGTCGTCCCCACAGTGACTGTACGTACATACCCCAACCAGAAGCCATGGATTACAGGCAACATTCGCACTGAGCTAAAGGGTATAGCTGCCGCTTTCAAGGTGCGGGACTCTAACCCTGTTATTGTGGCCGGGTGGTGCCAAAATAGCCTATACCTCAACGTAACCAAGACTAAGGAGATGATTGTGGACTACAGGAAAAGGTGCACCGAGCACGTCCCCATTCTCTTCGACGGGGCTGTTGTGGAGCAGGTTGAGAGCTTCAAATTCCTTGGTGTCCACATCAACAACAAACTAGATTGGTCCAAACACACCAAGACAGTCGTTAAGAGGACACGACAAAGCCTATTCCCCCTCAGGAAACTAAAAAGATTTGGCATGGGTCCTGAGATCCTCAAAAGGTTCTACAGCTGCAACATCGAGACCATCCTGACTGGTTGCATCACTGCCTGGTACGGCAATTGCTTGGCCTCCGACCGCAAGGTACTTCAGAGGGTAGTGTGTACGGCCCAGTACATCACTGGGGCAAAGCTGCCTGCCATCCAGGTCCTCTACACCAGGCGGTGTCAGAGGAAGACCCTAAAAATTGTGCCAAGTCTAGGACAAAAAGGCTTCTCAACAGTTTCTACCCCCAAGCCATAAGACTCCTAAACAGGTAACCAAATGGTTACCCGTACTATTTGCATGTTGTGCCTCCCTCCAACCCCTCCTTTACGCTGCTGCTACTCTCTGTTTATCTTATATGCATTGTCACTTTAACTATACATTTAAAAAAAAAATACCTTTATTTTACTAGACAAGTCAGTTAAGAACAAATTCTTATTTTCAATGATGGACTAGGAACAGTGGGTAAACTGCCTGTTCAGGGGACTATACATTTAAAAAAAATACCTTTATTTTACTAGACAAGTCAGTTAAGAACAAATTCTTATTTTCAATGATGGACTAGGAACAGTGGGTAAACTGTCTGTTCAGGGGCAGAACGACAGATTTGTACCTTGTCAGCTCGGGGATTCGAACTTGCAACCTTTCTGTTACCAGTCCAACGCTCTAACCACTAGGCTACCCTAACGCCCCAATTCAATTGTACATACTACCTAAATTGGCCCCACCAAACAGTGCTCCCACACATTGGCTAACCGGGCTATCTGCATTGTGTCCCACCATCCACCAACCCCTCTTTTTACGCTTCTGCTACTGTCTGTTCATCATATATGCATAGTCACTTTAACGATACTTACATGTACATACTACCTCAATAAACCTGACTAGCAGGTGTCTGTATGTAGCCTTGCTACTCTTTTTTCAAATGTCGTTTTACTGTTGATTTATTTCTTTACTTACTTACTTACCTCCACACACACACACACACGCACACACACACACACACGCACACACACACCTTTTTTTCGCTCCATTGGTTAGAGCCTGTAAATAAGCATTTCACTGTAAGGTTTACAAATGTTGTATTCGGCGCACGTGACAAATACACTTTGATTTGATTTGATTCATCACCCAACGAAATTCTTACTTGCAGGTTCCTTCTCAACATTGCAACAACAAAAATAAATAATACAAGATAAGAATAAGAAGATAAAGTAAATGTCAGGAGAATAGAATTTACATTTTAGCATACGGTGCATTCCGAAAGTATTCAGACACCCTTGACTTCCTCCCCCCCCAAAATTACTTTACAGCTTTATTCTAAAATAAATTAAATATTTTTTCCTCATCAATCTACACACAATACTCAATAATGACAAAGTAAAAACAGGATTTTCGAAATCTTTGCAAATGTATGAAAAATACAAAACATATCACATTTACATAAGTATTCAGATCCTTTAAGCACTACTTTGTTGAAGCAACTTTGGCAGCGATTACATTGATCCATTCTTCCTCACTATCACTGCCCTTAAGCTCACTGTCCTCACTATCAGAGGGTATGATCCTAACTGCTCGATTAGGTTTTTTTCCGCCCATAGAATGTCCCTGTACACATTGCCTGTGAATGTCAGTGCAGACCGAGCAGTCTGAGTATCTCCTCTCGTGGGAGCCCGTATTTTTTATGGATAGCTCCATTATTGTGAGTTTGCAATGGTCTCAGGTTGTACCAAATATGCACATTTATATACAGCAACCAACTGTACCGCCGGTTATATTGGAGAGCATGCTGTATTATTGTTGTTCCCCTGACCTCTGACAATAGTTTGGCGTTTATAGTGTTACAGGTGTTTCCAATTTGTACCGGATAGGATTCAGCTTTGGATAAAACTAAGCTTGACAAAATGTTTCAAATACATACAGTACTAGTCAAAGAGTTTTTCTTTATTTGTACTATTTTATACATTGTAGAATAATAGAGAAGACATCAAAACTATGAAATAACACACATGGAATCATGTAGGAGAGTGTTGGAGTGCTGCATCAGATGATCTAGCCTGCACCTTCACACAACCTCAATCCAATTGAGATGGTTTGGGATGAGTTGGACTGCAAAGTGAAGGAAAAGCAGCCAACAAGTGCTCAGCATGCGTGGGAACTCATTGAATACAGTTGGAAATGCATTCCAGGTGAAGCTGGTTGAGATGCCAAGAATGTGCAAACGTGTCATCAAGGAAAAAGGTGGCTACTTTGAAGAATTTCAAATTTCAAATATATTTTCATTTGTTTAACACTTTTTTGGTTACTACATGATTTCATATGTGTTATTTCATAGTTTGATGTCTTCACTGTTATTCCACAATGTAGAAAATAGTACAAATAAAGAAACCCTTGAATGAGAAGGTGTGTTCAAACCTTTGACTGGTACTGTATTTGTAATATTACATTAGAAGTCTAACGATACACTTTGGTCTGAATCACTAGTACATGCCCAAGGTTTATAAGAGCCATGTTACTAACTAAGACTCTGGGCTAAAGATACATCATAAGATTGTTCTAACGATGATCTTAACGCTACGAAGGCTCCGGGAAATGAGGCCCTGGTCCGTTGAGAATATGCTCGTGTGTCGTTTACCAAGCATTTGGACCTCTTCTCTCTTCTGCAGCTGTTCACAAACACATTCAATTCCCACCTCATGAACATTTTAATTCCATCTTTCATTCTATCCCTAATTTATTAATCTATTATTCATGCCTTTATTCATGTTTGTATTCATGTTTGTTTGTTTTGTATCAAACACTATTACCTCAGTTATATCAATGCAACAATGTGATCACGAAGAATTCCATTCGCCTCTAGAGGCGTTGATGCCACAGTAGGCCTACATCATAAGGCTTTGGTTGATGAAAACACTTTTAATATTCTCAATATTAACATGATTTCACCAAAAGAAACATCATGTTTATTCTTGCACTAAATGGGCCATGTGGAGGAGTAGAGGGTTATGCAGTAGAATCCATTAAAACTTCCACTATAATGATTACAAGGTATTGGATTAAAACTAGTGCTGTCAAACATTAAAACACAATGAATCGAGTTAATCACAGGATTTGCGGTGATTAATCACTAATTCAGAATTTGCTCAAAGTGAGCTGTAATTTTTTTTAAATCATACAAAACATTGAAGAATATTGACGTCTTGATTTTGTCTAAATAACGATTAGCAAAATGAGGTACATTTAGAAAGCAGACGTTCTTTAATTAACCTCAATGGCAACTTGTTTGTACATGGCATTGTAGATTTTAGCAATATAGATTTCGTATTTTGGTTGTTTTCAGTGTATTTTCAATGCTTTCAAACAATGTGATTAATTGCGATTTAAAACAATGTGTGCACTAAAATTACAAAAGATTTACTGAAAGTTAATTGATTAACCTTGACTGCCCTTATTTTGAACCTTGATATATAATGGATTTGTAATGGATTTATTGGAATTTATGAGTAAAATCAGCAATCTCTTCTGACATGAGATTTAAATGAACCACCTCAAGATTTGGACAGTTGCCTTGATTTTCCAGAAAACAGTATTGACTGCTTCCGTCCTATTACTTTAAAGTAACAGATGCTCTTGAACTTGAACGTGCACAGTGATGGTGTAGGCTACTTTCTAAATGTAATCCATTACAGTTACTAGTTACGAGTCCAAAATTGTAAACAGTAACATAACTTTTGGATTACCCAAACAGTAACATAATCTGATTACTTCAATTTCTTGTAGATTACTTTCCCCTTAAGAGGCATTAGAAGCAGACTCAAATTAATATTATCAATTGACTGACATCTGTTGCAGGATAAATCAACGTTTGAGTTTACATAGCTGGCCATAAATGTATGTTGCATTTTACTTTATGGTTTATGTAAGCTTCTTCTAACTCCATTGCTTTCTACTTCAGTACAGATAATAATATGATTAGGATATATCTTTACATTAAAGATATAGATTTCCAGTCATTACAATTATTTTAGTACCCCTTGATCTTCAACAATATGACTTGGAATCATTGCTTTGAGTTAAAAAATAAATGATGCTCTAATGGAATGGTATGCTTTGTGCACTACCAAAAAGTGCTAATTGCAAGTTAAAAATGAATGCCGCAGGCATATTGGTTATGATTTTGTTGGTGACACTTTGATATCTCGATCATGTGCAGCTGTATAAGGCCTAGATTCAATCAGATCAAGCGTTAACCGGCAATAGCCGGCACCCTCATAGCAGGGGCTTAAGCATTACAGAAACCATTTACCCTTTAAGAACCAAACGGAGGCAAACAAAAACAAGAGCTTCTATTGGACAAATTCCGGTATATCCCTCCCCGTGTTGTTCCGTTTGCTTCCGCGTAAGAAACGTTTCACAATAGAATCGGCGTAATGAATTCGCCCCTGATATTTTGCCGATGTAACTGTAACTGCGTTGGAGCTGCCCTTGATCAATGCCATGAAGCCACACCCATCCCAATTGCGTTAGAACTCCAGAGCGAGAAACTGTCGGCTATATAGAAATTATTGCACTCAAATAGAAAATCATTCAATTTAATACTGAGGATTTCTAACTGCTTAATCGAGGTGTAGATTACATCTTACATTTCAGTGTTCGAACTTGTAAATAAGGCTGCATGAGTTATCTTAATTCAGTAGAGTACAGTACGGCACAGTACAGTTTAATTTAGTAGAGTATGTAAGTGAAGTACAGTAAAGTACAGTAAAGTATGCTATAGTACAGTGCAGTAAAGCATGCTATAGTACAGTATAGTTTCATTCAGTAGAGTACAGTACCGTGCAATACAGTAGAGTTTAATTCCGTAGAGTACATTAGAGTAAAGTAGGGTAAAATACAGTACGCTATACTTTATTTTTCTTTACAGCATTCTAGTGTGCTCTACTGTATTGTAGTGTAATGTGCTGTACTCTACATTTTACTTTACTGTATACTGTAATGTACTGTGCTCTACTGTACTGTCCAAACTTGTAAAACATAGATCTCGACGATTGGTTCAGGCAAAATCAGAGTGGAAAACTTGGGTCAGTCGGATTTCTAACAGATACAGGGAGACAAATTCATCTTTCAGCAGGACAATAGCCTAAAACACAAGGCCAAATATTCACTGGAGTTGCTTACCAAGACAATATTGAAGGTTCAATGGCCTAGTTATAGTTTTGATTTAAATCGTCTTGAAAATCTATAGCAAGACTTGATAAAATAAAAATGTGCAAATATTTACCCAGAAAGACTCACAGCTGTAATCGCTGCCAAAGGTGATTCTAACATATATTGACTAAGGGGTGTGAATACTTATGTAAATAAGATATTTATTTAATTTTCAATAAATTTGCAAACATTTCTAAAAACATGTTTTCACTTTGTATTTATGGGGTATTGTGTGTAGATGAGTGAGATTTGTATTTCATTCAATCTATTTTGAATTCAGGCTGTAACACAACAAAATGTGGAATAAGTCAAGGGGTATGAATACTTTCTGAAGGCACTGTAGAAATGAATGGTCATGCTGATGTCACGTCATCGCTTATGCAGGCATTGTCTGTGCCATTAGCGCATAGAATCTTCCAACCGACATGTCGCCCAAAATATCCCGCCACTCTCCTATGGATAACGTACAGGTCACATTTCATAACATTTCCTTTGGGGATTGAGCTGTTTCTTCCTCCCAACGTTGTGTTATCTCACTGAATGTACTGTACCTCACACCTCCTGGTAGTCCAATTCTGTAGCCTTCACCGTGCACACAAAGTATCACACAAAGTATCACAACAACCTGCAGTCAGCATCAATCACTCAGTAGCTGGGTCAGATTAGTGGCAGGAAAGAACTGTTGTTGTTTTTTTGGGGTCATCATTATAAAACTTTGTTTCCTTTCTCTTGAATTGTTCACCTCTATCTAAAATATTGAGAACCTCAGCATACCACCAGCAGCATACCACCCTGCATATCACTGCTGGCTTGCTTCTGAAGCTAAGCAGGGGTGGTCCTGGTCAGACCCTGGATGGGAGGCCAGATGCTGCTGGAAGTGGTTTTGAAGGCCCAGTAGGAGGCACTCTTTCCTCTGGTCTAAAAAAAATATCCCAATGCCCCAAGGCAGTGATTGGGGACACTGCCCTGTGTAGGTTGCTGTCTTTCGGATGGGATGTTAAACGGGTGTCCTGTCATTAAAGATCCCATGGCACTTATCGTAAGAGTAGGGGTGTTAACCCCGGTGTCCTGGCTAAATTCCCAATCTGGCTCTCAACCATCACGGTCACCTAATAATCCCCAGTTTACAATTGGCTCATTCATCCCCCTCCTCTCCCCTGTAACTATTCCCCAGGTTGTTGCTGCAAATGAGAATGTGTTCTCAGTCAACTTACCTGGTAAAATAAATAAATTGAGTCTGTGAATCTTGTCTTCTGACAGTTAATGTATATCTTAAAAACGCACTCAATTTCACTCTCAAGGAGAGAAAACATGCCTGATATGGAGCTAATGCAAATTTTATGAATAGGGAATTCAGCTTTTTGGACGAAAGTTAAATTATTGTGGTTGATGGTTTGGAGGCCCAACTCTTCATCTGCATGCCAACGAGACGAAATTAACTCAGACCGCGATGCATCAGACATCAAGCCCCAGGCTAAAAAGCTTTAGGGAAATATATTCATAATGTATTACAAGTCATCCATATGGTCTGTCATCCTAATACATCACTATGCCATCTGATCGATGTCGAGAGAGAGAGAACCACATCGGTCGTGGGGATTGTGGGGAGGGCTAACGGACAGACTGATAGGATGATATGAGAATGATATCTTCATAAGAGGATTTGTTAGATTAGGTTACTCACGAGTGGTAATGACGAGGGAATACCGCAATGTCACATGACCTCAGACCGTATGACATTAATGAGCATGGATCATCTCGCCTCTAAGCCTCAAAAACCCAGAGGGCAGGGATGAAGACATTAATACCAAAGGGCACGGGAGAGAGCACTGGAAGATCTGATGAGTCATTGCTTGGGATGTAGGTTGGATGTTGGCTATCTTAAGATGGATACAGTCAATGAGGGAGTTTTATGAAGATATAACGGGGTGCAGTGAGGGGGGAGCTCTCTTTGAAAATTGAACAGTAATCTGCGCCACCTGGTCATATTGTCAACAAGGCAGCATGGTGCATCTTTCATAAACACATAACATGTTTTCCCCATAAATTATGTTAGAATTTGCGAACCAGTTTTTTTATTGGGAAGGCAGATAAAGTACAGATAAAGTACTCCTTGACTTTTTCAACATTTTGTTACGTTACAGCCTTATTCTAAAATGTATTAAATTGGGCTTTTTCCTCATCGAGCTACACACAATACCCCATAATGGCAAAGCAAAAACTGGTTTTTAGAATGTTTTACATTTATTTAGAAAAAAAAGGGAAAAAATGAAATATCACATTTAAATAAGTATTCAACCCTTTACTCAGTACTTTCTTGAAGCACTGTTGGCAGCGATTACAACCTTGAGTCTTCTTGGGTATGACGCTACAAGCTTGGCACACCTGTATTTGGGGAGTTTCTCCCATTCTTCTCTGCAGATCCTCTCACGCTCAATCAGGTTGGATGGGGAATGTTGCTGCACATCCATTTTCAGGTCTCTCCAGAGATGTTCCATTGGGTTCAAGTCCAGGCTCTGGCTGGGCCACTCAAGGACATTCAGAGGCGTGTCCCTAAGCAACTCCTACATTGTCTTGGCTGTGTGCTTGCGGTTGTTGTCCTGTTAGAAGGTGAACCTTCACTCCTGTCTGAGATCCTGAGCGCTCTGGAGCAGGTTTTCATCAAGGATCTCTCTGTACATTGCTCCGTATCTTTCCCTCCATCCTGACTAGTCACCCAGTCTCTGCCATTGAAAAACATCCCAACAGCTGATGTTGCCACCACAAGGCTTCACTGTAGGGATGGTGCCAGGTTTCCTCCAGATGTGATGCTTGGCATTCAGGCCAAAGAGTTCAATCTTGGTTTCATTAGACCAAAGAATCTTGTTTCTCATGGTCTGAGAGTCTTTAGGTGCTTTTTAGCAAACTCCAAGCGGGCTTTCATGTGCCTTTTACTGAGGAGTGGCTTCCGTCTGGCCACTCTACCAAATAGGTCTGACTGTTGGAGTGCTACAGATGTTTGTCCTTCTGGAAGGCTCTCCTATCTCCACAGAGGAACTCTGGAGCTCTGTCAGAGTGACCATTGGGTTCTTGGTCACCTCCCTGACCAAGGCCCTTCTCCCCCAATTGCTCAGTTTGTTGAGCTAGCCAGCTCGAGGAAGAGTCTTCGTGGTTCCAAACATTTAAGAATGATGGAGGCCACTGTGTTCTTGTGGACCTTCAATCCTGCAAAAATATGTTGGTACCCTTCCTCAGATCTGTGCCTCAACACAATCCTGTCTCGAAGCTGTACGGACAATTCTTTCAACCTCATGCCTTGGGTTTTTCTCTTGACATACATTGTCAACTGTGGGACCTTATATAGACTGGTGTGTCACTTTCCAAATCATGTCCAATCAATTGAATTTACTACAGGTGGACTCCAATCAAGTTAAATAACCATTTCAAGGATGATAAATGTTAACAGGATGCATCTCTCCAGTCAATTTGGTGTTTCATAGAAAAGGGTCTGAATACCTACGTAATTAAGGTATTTCTGTTTTTATTTTTCATGAATTTGCAAAGAGTTAGAAAATCCTGTTTCGCTTTGTCATTATGGGTTATTGTGTTTAGATTGATGATTTTAGTATAAGGCTGTATCATAACAAAATGTGGAAAAAGTCAAAGGGTCTGAATATTTTCCAAATGCACTGTATGAGTTTTTGTCACGAGAGCAAACACTTTCGCATCATTACTCCACGTGCTTAACATACGTCACTTTGTTTTGAGGCAACTTTGCCATCGGCATTGAATAGGGCACCAGGCTTCTTGGCATCAGAAAACTGATTAAAGTCCAGTACCACTCCATAAAGCTCATTCTCGCTAGATAAAAAATTGGAGGATAAAATTAAGAAGGGGCTGTCTAGTTCCTACCTAATATTTAATACCTAAAATTGCTTTCCTTCTCCCTCCTTCTCTCCGTAACCCGCCACCTCAAATTCCCTTTCCCCTTAAAAAAAGACCTAAAAAACAACATTGTACAAAAGAGAACATGCTTAAGCGATGTATACATCATTCTATAGACAATTAGATGCATCCCCAGTCAGTCAGGTATTCAAGGGTTTGTGTTTTCTGTGGGATCACAGCGTGCAGTTCAAACCGCAGCAATGCTAAATCCCACAAACATTGAAAATCCCACCCCAGAGGGATCAATTAAAAACCATGATGCATAATCTGTCAGAGCAAAAGGAGAGAAAAAATCTGGATATTCATGAAGAGAAAAGGGAGAGAGATTTAAAAAGTTTGCTGTCGCTCCCTCTTTCAAAAGAGAGACCCCGAGAAAATGGCACATTAGCAGAATGTTAAGCAGTGGAGAACAAACAAACAGTACTCTGACTGATATAAACACCAGTCGACACTTTCCTCCAAAACGGACCATTGGATTTGCATATTGGCAGCCTTGCGTTGTTTGTACAGCCAGACAGATGTGGATGACATGAGGAAACGAGGAAGACTTTAGACTTAGATCGTTTTCCAAAGGCAGAGTTGGTTGTTGTTTTGCCATGATGTATTTATAATATATTATGTATATTTACAACCAATTAGTTTACCTTGAGAAATGACTCCTCCAAACTGCGTATTGTTTGTACTGTGAATCAACGGATGGTTTCAAGCTCCTGGTTTGTCTTTGAGAACCCTTGATTCAGGAATGAGCTCCAACTCTATGAGCTACTGCATGTGTTGTATCAGGGGTCTTAAAGTTACAATACAGATTGAAGTTAGTTGATCATTGTTTACCTTACATTTAGGCTGTATAGTTTGTGTACAATATGTATACATTTCTGTATGGTTGAGGTCCAATTGCTTTTAAATACAAGTAAAACTAAATGCATGCTCTTCAACCGATCATTGCCTGTGTACAAGATGGCGCCACTAGAACGTTTTATTATTGCAATTGATGATTTCTCTAGCCGCGGCCCTTACAGAGCAAGGGGAACTACTACTTCAAGGTCTCAGAGCAAGTGACGTAACCGATTGAAACGCTATTTAGCGCACACCGCTAACTAAGCTAGCCGTTTCACATCCGTTACACCTGCACCTGCCTGCATGTCCAACATCACTACTCTGGACAGCTCTGACTTAGAATATGTGGACAACTACAAATACTGTACTTATGTGTCTGGTTAGACTGTAAACTCTCCTTCCAGACTCACATCAAACATCTCCAATCCAAAGTTAAATCTAGAATTGGCTTCCTATTTCTCAACAAACGCATCCTTCACTCATGCTGCCAAACATACCCTTGTAAAACTGACCAACCTACTGAAATAGCCTCCAATACCCTACTCAATAAATTTGATGCAGTCTATCACAATGCCATCCGTTTTGTCACCAAAGCTCCATATACTACCCACCACTGCAACCTGTACGCTCTCGTTGGCTGGCCCTCGCTTCATACTCGTCGCCAAACCCACTGGCTCCAGGTCATCTACAAGACCCTGCTAGGTAAAGTACCCCGTTATCTCAGCTCGCTGTGTCATGCTGGTGAATGAGGACCCAAAAGCGACTTGGCGAAAACAGAGTATTTAATCCAGAATAAACTTTACAAAACAAAAAGCATAATACTACACGTAAAGACGAGAACAGACTGGAGACTTGATCGAGAACTGCAGGTTGCCTCGGGAAGGCACTTGAACCTAGCAGACTCAGACACCTGCTCACCACGCAGCATCTGAGGGAAACACGACACGACAGGGCAAAACATAGACACAGCACGGTGAATTATAAATGAGGATCCGACGGGGCAGGAACGAAAAACAAGAAGAGAAATAGGGACTCTAATCAGGGAAAAGGATCGGGAACAGGTGTGGGAAGACTAAATGATGATTAGGGGAATAGGAACAGCTGGGAGCAGGAACGGAACGATAGAGAGAAGAGAGAGCGAGAGAGTGAGAGAGGGAGGGGGAGAGAGAGGGATAGAAAGAGGGAAAGAACCTAATAAGACCAGCAGAGGGAAACTAATAGAATGGGAAGCACAGGGACAAGACATGATAATAAATGACAAAACATGACAGTACCCCCCCACTCACCGAGCGCCTCCTGGCGCACTCGAGGAGGAATCCTGGCGGCAACGGAGGAAATCATCAATGAGTGAACGGTCCAGCACGTCCCGAGACGGAACCCAACTCCTCTCCTCAGGACCGTAACCCTCCCAATCCACTAAGTATTGGTGACCCCGTCCCCGAGAACGCATGTCCATGATCTTATGTACCTTGTAAATAGGTGCGCTCTCGACAAGGACGGGAGGGGGGAGGGAAGACGAACGGGGGTGCGAAGAAAGGGCTTAACACAGGAGACATGGAAGACAGGATGGACGCGACGAAGATGTCGCGGAAGAAGCAGTCGCACAGCGACAGGATTGACGACCTGGGAGACACGGAACGGACCAATGAACCGCGGAGTCAACTTACGAGAAGCTGTCGTAAGAGGAAGGTTGCGAGTGGAAAGCCACACTCTCTGGCCGCAACAATACCTAGGACTCTTAATCCTGCGTTTATTGGCGGCTCTCACAGTCTGTGCCCTGTAGCGGCAAAGTGCAGACCTCACCCTCCTCCAGGTGCGCTCACAACGTTGGACAAACGCTTGAGCGGAGGGAACGCTGGACTCGGCAAGCTGGGAAGAGAATAGAGGAGGCTGGTAACCCAGACTACTCTGAAACGGAGATAACCCGGTAGCAGACGAAGGAAGCGAGTTGTGAGCGTATTCTGCCCAGGGGAGCTGTTCTGCCCAAGACGCAGGGTTTCTGAAAGAAAGGCTGCGTAGTATGCGACCAATCGTCTGATTGGCCCTCTCTGCTTGACCGTTAGACTGGGGATGAAACCCGGAAGAGAGACTGACGGACGCACCAATCAAACGACAGAACTCCCTCCAAAATTGTGACGTGAATTGCGGGCCTCTGTCTGAAACGGCGTCTAACGGGAGGCCATGAATTCTGAACACATTCTCGATAATGATTTGTGCCGTCTCCTTAGCGGAAGGAAGTTTAGCGAGGGGAATGAAATGTGCCGCCTTAGAGAACCTATCGACAACCGTAAGAATCACAGTCTTCCCCGCAGACAAAGGCAGACCGGTAATGAAGTCTAGGGCGATGTGAGACCATGGTCGAGAAGGAATGGGGAGCGGTCTGAGACGACCGGCAGGAGGAGAGTTACCCGACTTAGTCTGCGCGCAGTCCGAACAAGCAGCCACGAAACGGCGCGTGTCACGCTCCTGAGTCGGCCACCAAAATCGCTGGCGAATAGACGCAAGAGTGCCTCGAACACCGGGATGACCAGCTAACTTGGCAGAGTGAGCCCACTGAAGAACAGCCAGACGAGTGGAAACAGGAACGAAAAGGAGGTTACTAGGACAAGCGCGCGGCGACGCAGTGTGCGTGAGTGCTTGCTTAACCTGTCTTTCAATTCCCCAGACTGTCAACCCGACAACACGCCCATAAGGAAGAATCCCTCGGGATCAGTAGAAGCCACAGAAGAACTAAACAGACGGGATAAGGCATCAGGCTTGGTGTTCTTGCTACCCGGACGGTAAGAAATCACAAACTCGAAACGAGCGAAAAACAACGCCCAACGAGCTTGACGGGCATTAAGTCGTTTGGCAGAACGGATGTACTCAAGGTTCTTATGGTCTGTCCAAACGACAAAAGGAACGGTCGCCCCCTCCAACCACTGTCGCCATTCGCCTAGGGCTAAGCGGATGGCGAGCAGTTCACGGTTACCCACATCATAGTTGCGCTCGGATGGCGACAGGCGATGAGAAAAATAAGCGCAAGGATGAACCTTATCGTCAGACTGGAAGCGCTGGGATAGAATGGCTCCCACGCCTACCTCTGAAGCGTCAACCTCGATAATGAATTGTCTAGTGACGTCAGGAGTAACGAGGATAGGAGCGGACGTAAAACGTTCTTTTAGAAGATCAAAAGCTCCCTGGGCGGAACCGGACCACTTAAAACACGTCTTGACAGAAGTAAGAGCTGTGAGAGGGGCAGCAACTTGACCGAAATTACGAATGAAACGCCGATAGAAATTAGCGAAACCTAAAAAGCGCTGCAACTCGACACGTGACCTTGGAACGGGCCAATCACTGACAGCTTGGACCTTAGCGGAATCCATCTGAATGCCTTCAGCGGAAATAACGGAACCGAGAAAAGTAACGGAGGAGACATGAAAAGAACACTTCTCAGCCTTTACGTAGAGACAATTCTCTAAAAGGCGCTGTAGAACACGTCGAACGTGCTGAACATGAATCTCGAGTGACGGTGAAAAAATCAGGATATCGTCAAGATAGACAAAAACAAAGATGTTCAGCATGTCTCTCAGAACATCATCAACTAATGCCTGAAAAACAGCTGGCGCATTGGCGAGACCAAACGGCAGAACCCGGTACTCAAAATGCCCTAACGGAGTGTTAAACGCCGTTTTCCACTCGTCCCCCTCTCTGATGCGCACGAGATGGTAAGCGTTACGAAGGTCCAACTTAGTAAAGCACCTGGCTCCCTGCAGAATCTCGAAGGCTGATGACATAAGGGGAAGCGGATAACGATTCTTAACCGTTATGTCATTCAGCCCTCGATAATCCACGCAGGGGCGCAGAGTACCGTCCTTCTTCTTAACAAAAAGAACCCCGCCCCGGCCGGAGAGGAAGAAGGCACTATGGTACCGGCGTCAAGAGACACAGATAAATAATCCTCGAGAGCCTTACGTTCGGGAGCCGACAGAGAGTATAGTCTACCCCGAGGAGGAGTGGTCCCCGGAAGGAGATCAATACTACAATCATACGACCGGTGAGGAGGAAGGGAGTTGGCTCGGGACCGACTGAAGACCGTGCGCAGATCATGATATTCCTCCGGCACTCCTGTCAAATCGCCAGGTTCCTCCTGAGAAGTGGGGACAGAAGAAATGGGAGGGATGGCAGACATTAAGCACTTCACATGACAAGATACGTTCCAGGATAGGATAGAATTACAAGACCAATTAATAGAAGGATTATGACATACTAGCCAGGGATGACCCAAAACAACAGGTGTGAAAGGTGAACGAAAAATCAAAAAGAAATAGTCTCACTGTGGTTACCAGATACTGTGAGAGTTAAAGGTAGTGTCTCAAATTTGATACTGGGAAGATGACTACCATCTAAGGCAAACATGGGCGTAGGCTTGTCTAACTGTCTGAAAGGAATGTTATGTTTCCGAACCCATGCTTCGTCCATGAAACAACCCTCAGCCCCAGAGTCAATCAAGGCACTGCATGTAGCACCCGAACCGGTCCAGCGTAGATGGACCGACATAGTAGTACAAGATCTAGATGAAGAGACCTGAGTAGTAGCGCTCACCAGTAGCCCTCCGCTTACTGATGGGCTCTGGCCTCTTACTGGACATGAATTAACAAAATGTCCATCAAATCCGCAATAGAGGCACAGGCGGTTGGTGATCCTCCGTTCCCTCTCCTTAGTCGAGATGCGAATCCCTCCCAGCTGCATGGGCTCAGTCTCAGAGCCAGAGGAGGGAGATGGTTGCGATGCGGAGCAGGGAAACACCGTTGATGCGAGCTCTCTTCCACGAGCCTGGTGACGAAGATCTACCCGTCGTTCTATGCGGATGGCGAGAGCAATCAAAGAGTCCACACTGGAAGGAACCTCCCGAGAGAGAATCTCATCTTTGACCACTGTGTGGAGTCCCTCCAGAAAACGAGCGAGCAGCGCCGGCTCGTTCCAGTCACTAGAGGCAGCAAGAGTACGAAACTCTATAGAGTAATCCGTTATGGATCGATCACCTTGGCATAGGGAAGCCAGGACCCTAGAAGCCTCCCCACCAAAATCTGAACGGTCAAAAACCCGAATCATCTCCTCTTTAAAGTTCTGGTAATTGTTAGAACAATCAGCCCTTGCCTCTCCCAGATAGCTGTGCCCCACTCTCGGGCCCGGCCAGTAAGGAGTGAAATGACGTAAGCAACCCGAGCTCTCTCTCTAGAGTATGTGTTGGGTTGAGAGAGAACACAATCTCACACTGGGTGAGAAAGGAGCGGCACTCAGTGGGCTGCCCGGAGTAGCAAGGTGGGTTATTAACCCTAGGTTCTGGAGGCTCGGCAGGCCAGGAAGTAACAGGTGGCACGAGACGAAGACTCTGGAACTGTCCAGAGAGGTCGGAAACCTGAGCGGCCAGGTTCTCCACGGCATGGCGAGCAGCAGACAATTCCTGCTCGTGTCTGCCGAGCATGGCTCCTTGGATCTCGACGGCAGTGTTACGAGCTTCTGTAGTCGCTGGGTCCATTCCTCGGTCGGATCCTTCTGTCATGCTGGTGAATGAGGACCCAAAAGCGACTTGGCGAAAACAGAGTATTTAATCCAGAATAAACTTTACAAAACAAAAAGCATAATACTACACGTAAAGACGAGAACAGACTGGAGACTTGATCGAGAACTGCAGGTTGCCTCGGGAAGGCACTTGAACCTAGCAGACTCAGACACCTGCTCACCACGCAGCATCTGAGGGAAACACGACACGACAGGGCAAAACATAGACACAGCACGGTGAATTATAAATGAGGATCCGACGGGGCAGGAACGAAAAACAAGAAGAGAAATAGGGACTCTAATCAGGGAAAAGGATCGGGAACAGGTGTGGGAAGACTAAATGATGATTAGGGGAATAGGAACAGCTGGGAGCAGGAACGGAACGATAGAGAGAAGAGAGAGCGAGAGAGTGAGAGAGGGAGGGGGAGAGAGAGGGATAGAAAGAGGGAAAGAACCTAATAAGACCAGCAGAGGGAAACTAATAGAATGGGAAGCACAGGGACAAGACATGATAATAAATGACAAAACATGACACGCTGGTCACCATAGCAGCACCCACCTGTAGCACGCGCTCCAGCATATCTCTCTGGTCACCCCCAAAACCAATTCTTCCTTTGGCCGCCTCTCCTTCAAGTTCTCTGCTGCCAATAACTGGAACGAACTACAAAAATCTCTGAAACTGGAAACACTTATCTCCCTCACTAGCTTTAAGAACCAGCTGTCAGAGCAGCTTACAGATTACTGCTCCTGTACATAGCCCATCTATAATTTAGCCCAAACAACTACCTCTCCCCCTACTGTATTTATTTATTTACTTTGCTCCTTTGCACCCCATTATTTCTATCTTTACCTTGCACATTCTTCCACTGCAAATCTACCATTCCAGTGTTCTACTTGCTATATTGTATTTACTTCGCCACCATGGCCTTTTTTTCTTCTTTTTTTGCCTTTTACCTCCATTATCTCATCTCATTTGCTCACATTATATATAGACTTATTTTTCTACTGTATTATTGACTGTGTGTTTGTTTTACTCCATGTGTAAATCTGTGTTGTTGTATGTGTCAAACTGCTTTGCTTTATCTTGGCCAGGTCGCAATTGTAAATGAGAACTTGTTCTCAACTTGCTTACCTGGTTAAATAAAAGTGAAAAAATACATAAATATGTATACATTACTTACCTCATTAAACCACAAAATCCTTTGTTTTAGGATACCAAACCTTTCAAACAAATGTCGTAAAAAGCTTATGGGTTTGCTCACAAGAACCCCTAAAGGCAAAAGGTTATGCATTTTCATTTTTTTTTACGTGGTGTAACGCCAAGAATGTGGCATTATGACTTTTTAATGACAGCGGGTAACGACTTTGAGATAGAAGACGTTGACTTGAGCAAACTAAGTCCAATGTTACAGGATCCATATTAGGAAATTGTCAGTTGTCAGCCAAAACTTATTCTATACTTATTCCATACAAGGTACACTATTGCAAGAAACTACTGCCAGGGGCCATTCTAAGATTTATTTAGTAGGGTGGCAAAGGGGGGACCAAAAACCATCCATGGGTGGCCATGGGAAATCAGCAAATTGTAACACAAACCGTGTTGAAAATTTGCCTCAACTACGATCCATTGTTTTGAATAACTATTTCAACTGTTAATTGGTATCTGCCCTAATGTATTCAAATATATCCATTTGAAAATAAACATAAGGAACATATTCAAGTCAGATGCATCATGTTCAGTGGTAATGAATTTTAGGCCTAGCTGATTTAGGCCTAATGCACTTGTATACAATTTAAACACTCTAAAATCCTATCAGGATATCAGCAAAAACAAGCAGGAAATGACTTGGCCATTATCACCTTGGCTGTGTAGTGCAGCTTTGTATTGCTCGGGTAAAAACCAAAATGTGCACCCGGGGAGGAAGAAACCCTGGACTACAGCACCTGCTCCCCATCAGTGATTCCATGGGGATTCTCAGGCTAATTCAGTCGAATCTGAAGTGTGCTAACGGATAAAGAGCAGTGATTGTGGTGGTACCAGTTTGAGGGGTGGATGGCGTGGATATGAGCTTGTGTCTACAATGATGAAGGGATGCTGTAGCTTGGTTATGTAGGTTATGGCAGCATGTGGAGGCCAATATGAATAGGAACCAATAAATAATAGGGCCCTCTGCTGTTGGAATGAATGTGCAATCTCATACTATGGAGATATTTGACTGTCATGAAGGTGACCCATTTTAAAACAGCATACAGCTATAAAAACAGCAGGGAGTGAAATAGTGTAGACATCTTGAACGACGGAAGCCACACGCTGAAATAACCCAACACAACCACATTCCTCAAAAATGAGCATAACAGCTTTCACACCTTTCATAGAGAGTCTACTGAAGACAAATTAAATACCATTGTCCGAAAGGAAAATAGAAAAGGAACCACAATTGGGATATATAGAGAGCTGCATTTCAACAGTCTATCTCACTCTCTCAAGCCTTTAAAATCATTCTGATTACTGCAGGTCTGCTATTGCAAACATGTTACTTTGTCGATAATCACATTCTTATCGACGGTGTACAGAGAGAAACAATATGTTCCTTTTCTCCACAGCTTTGCCGTATGTCGTGAAGCAGCCTGGTGCATCTCAAATCATTAATATTTGGATAATTTTATTCTACCAGGTTGTCCCATTGAGATTCAAATATCTATTTTTCAAGGGACACCTGGCAGTATTTCACTTCCCATTCAGCGACATTAAGGCAAGAGAACAAGGTCAGGACATACGGTCACGGGCCCCGGCACTGACATCTGTGGGAGGGAGCGGTCGGCGGGCACAGTTGGCACTCACCACAGCCAGCTGTGTGAATCGAAGATCTCCCATGTCACCCCAGAACGCCACCACAGGGAGGTGGTGCAATTCCAAAGAGGCTACTAACTGTCACTTCATCACAATATCACAGGTCCAACACACAAGCTGTTCCTGGCCAACACCTGTGCTCTCCCAGTGCAGGAGGACAGCGATGGGCAGAATCATTGCCGTGCAATATTGGGAGTGCTCAAGATGATTCTGAAAGTCTGAAGTCTCCTCTTTTCCCCCAATGAAGCTAGAGGAATGAGGACTCACTCGGGTCACTGAGCTCACACATTGTTTCGACACAGAAGTAACCGTTATGGTGTCAGCAGAGGGTGATTAGAGGTGTGAGAACCAGGGGCCTCATTTATCAATCATGCGTAGGCACAAATATGTGTGTAAACCATGCATGGGATCACTTCCACGCAAAGTGTGAGATTGATCAATATGAACGTTTGCTTGAGAGTGTGCGTAAATTTACGCACATCCATGACCATGAGTAAGGACAGTGACATGTGGAGGAACAAGGGAAGCTTAGCCTAGTGAACGGGGGAAAATACTGAACAAAAATATTCTGAACAATAATATAAACGCAACATGCAACAATTTCAACCATTTTACTGAGTTACAGTTCATATGAGGAAATTAGTTAATTGAAATCAATTCATTAGGCCCTGATCTATGGATTTCACATGACTGGGAATATATATGTGCATCTGTTGGTCACAGATACCTCTTGAAAAAGGTATGGGAGAGGATCAGAAAACCAGTCAGTATCTGGTGTGACCACCATTTTCCTCATGCAGCAAGACACATCTCCTTCGAATAGAGTTGATCAGGCTGTTGATTGTGGCCTGTGGAATGTTGTCCCACTCCTCTTCAATGGCTGTGTGAAGTTGCTGGATATTGGACATCGATAAAATGCATTTGTGTTCATTTGTCCGTAGCTTATGCCTGCCCATACTATGGGGCACTATGTTCACAACGCTGATATCAGCAAACCCACAAAACTCCATACACATGGTCTGCGGTTGTGAGTCTGGTTGGATGTCCTGCCAAATTCTCTAAAACAACGTTGAAGGTGGCTAATGGTGAGAAATTAACATTCAATTATCTGGCAACAGCTCTGGTGTAACAAAACTTCACATTTTAGAGTGAGCTTTTATTGTCCCCAGCAAGAGGTGCATCTGTGTAATGATCATGCTGTTTAATCAGCTTCTTGATATACCACAACTGTCAGATGGATGGATTATCGTGGCAAAGGAGATATGCTCACTAGCAGGGATATAAACTAATTTGTACACAAGAGAGAAATAAGATTTTTGTGCGTATGAAACATTTCTGGGATCTTTTACATGTTAAGTTAATATTTCTTTTCAGTGTATATGTTGAAAATGTGTGAAAGCATTTATTTGTATTTCCATTGTGAATTCATGCATCTATATCTTGACAGGCGATATCATATATTTTGACTACATCAGTGCATTTGTTAATAATGATAATAATACATATAAAGTACAGATATTTGTTAAATTAGAGGCACGTGTGAAAGTGGAACCATTTATGAAATGCTATAAAAGACTGAGATAATGTGAAATTGTATGAGAATGTAAGGAATGACGCTGGAGAATAGAAGCAGGTGCGGGGAGTTGACATTTAATTAGGAACGGACATGCAACAGGACAGGAACAGCGTCAGAACTGGGAAACACAAAGACAGTTGACAAACAATGCAGCAATGGGGAACAGAGCTGGGGAACTGACAAATATAGTGGGGGTAATAAACAGGTGGTTGAGTCCAGGTGAGTCCAACGCCGAGACATGCCTAGCGCCTAGACATGGGCGCTGGGCAAGCCGGCTGGGGGTAACCTCCCCTCTAACAGGCAGGGGCGTGGGAGCCTGGTGAGCCGGCTGAGGCATAGGAGACTGACCGACGTGACCAACAAAACAAGAACTCATGGGCCGGCTGGACGAACAAGACCTGACGATCCAGCTGAGACCCGATGTTGGATGGGCACCTTCTGAGCCAACCGGGGCACGGAAACTTCTCGAGCCAGCTAGTACGTGGAAGCCCGACAAGCCCTCTAGGCACCCCCGGTTCCGGCGGCGGCGACCCAGGACCAACGTCACAACCAACCAAAACGCCAGTACTCCCCGATGCTTTGTGCGATGACTGCTGCATTCTGTGAGGAATGCTGGAGAATATAAGCAGGTATGGGGAGTATAAACAGGTGATTGAGTGAGTCCAGGTGAGTCCAATATTGCTGAAGTGCGTGACGAGGGAAGGCAGGTGTGCGTAAATGATGGTGGCAGGAGGGCGTGATGCAGGGCAGCCTGGCGCCCTCGAGCGCCAGGGGGGAAGAGCGGGAGCAGGCATGACAGAGAGGCTGATCTTGCTCTGTTGGAAGATTTGGCACATGCCAAAGAGAGCGCGTTTTTAGAGACGGGTTGGACTTTTTGCAGAAAGTACAGTTTGGCTCATCATATATTGTTTCCCAAAGCAAATCTTATAGGATTTAAGAGGATTTGTGAGGATTTAAGACCTCCTTTAGAAAGACAAACACATGCCATTCCAAGTGCTATCTACCCTCAGTTTTTTGGCAACGGACACTTTTCAGCGGGAGATTGCCGGCGGGAGATTGCCGATCGGCGTCTCACAGACAGCGATGAGCCAATGGTTTGGATGCAATCAGCAAAACAAACTGTAACATATAATTTCCATACACCATCGCACCACAGGTTGAAGTCAAGAGGGGTTTCTTTTTCAACAATGTGTTCCCAAATACAAACAGAATAATAGAAGGCACCCACATCATCATAAAAGCACCATCCCAAAATGAGTTCAACTCTGTGAACAGAAAATGCTTCCACTTTTAATGTGATGCTTAAAAGATGCTGCTGAATGCCGTTCGTGGCTATACGTCTGTAGGACTGAGCTGCTGAGAATGAATGGCTTATTGGTGAGTGTTGCCTACTTGTTACGAGTTCCCTGCTGGTGACTGTTATCAGCACCTCACAACACTAATGTTACTAAGGGGCCGGACATCTGCCCATCCTCTTGTCTATACAGGTCACACAACACAAGCAGTGACAGAGAGCAACATCTCTATCTCTGCCCATCAACAACTGGACTCAATAACATCTTTCTGGACCTGTGGGATGGTGTGCGTGCACATTTGTATATTGATCTTAATAGTTAGTTACTATTGTTGTATGCTGCCTTTGTGTATAGCTGTATTGTAATACATGCAGGTAGCATATACATCTTCATACAGTCCTTCCCTTGGTAATACCGGGGGTAGTGTCAGTGAGTCACAAACCAGTTAAACACATAGAGCCGAGTCGCTGTCTTTCACTACTCCTTTAAAAGTATATTTGAAGCTAAAGCAACTAATTGTCTTAACGGTCCTCTCTTTGTAGCTACGTTTTCATTTTCACAACTGACTGTGCTTAACTGACTGAGCTTAATTAACCATTTTGGTTGTACTTTAGCACCTCTATTTCAGAATCTGAAATGTTGTTTTTTTCTTTGCTTTTTTTGGTTGCGACATCGTATTTCATGGTACGGCGTTGTATATTCTCCACAGATTTTAAAGGGATGATTTTGACCATATGATTAATTATGTGCATTTCAAAATTAATCTAGAGGCTGAGAACAATTAGTATTTATTTATGGTTATCTTCTAGATGTATGACGCGGGTAGGATGGTTCGATAGATCACACTTTTTCTATAGGTGTACGAACATTCTAAATTATTTTCATAAGTAGTATTTTAGAATAGTTTCTACGCAATATTGATAAATGAGGCCCCAGGACCTCTGCCTTGCTAGCACGTGACCACCCTCTTGAAGTGTCTTACCAGTTAGTGGGGAAACTTCAGGTTGAAGAGGAAGTTTCACATTCACCCCTCAAACTTACTCAACATCGCAACTGTAGATCCGGGTCACCACACCAGTGTAAAGGATATCATGCTGCTTGCTTAGCGAATACTGCCTCCTCCTGATTCAGTTCACACCGAGTTTCAAACCCAGGACCTCTGCCTTGCTAGCGCACGTGACCACCCTCCTGAAGCGTCATTCAAGTCGGCGCCACACATAAAAGCAAATCACTGGCACAAGTGTGCACACTTCAGGCTGTGGAGTAAGTTTCACACATCCCCATGTGCTACACTGGCAACATGCAGTAGCAAAACACAGATTTTGATATTGCTAAATTTCGTATACACATTTAAGCCAAACATACCAACATGGCTGGTCTTTCCTCAAATGTTTACATTAAATAATGGTGCCATCCAGGGCAACAAAAATAAAAATGTCATTGGTAGCCCTGGTGCACCACATGAAATGTAGAATCACCAGAAAATACTTTTTAAAATTGAGATACAGCATTTATTGGGCCTAGCTAGTTTTGAAGCACATGTTCTACCCTAGAAACGAAAATGTAACACTGTGAAGTCATCTGCTTATTATAAAAGCTAAAATGTTGACACGAATGCCTGTCATTGAAATTACAAAGTCACCTGTGTAAAAGCACACGTTTCCTAATGAGGTGCATTCAATTGTAAATTGTAAATTGTGTCAGGATTTGGCCAGGGTTGTTCTGGTTTTTGGTCACTAGATGCCCCTATTGTGCCTTTTGACCTTTTGTTTTCCCTTGATCCCCATTATTATTTGCACCTGTGCCTCGTTTCCCCTGATTGTATTTAAACCCTTTGTTTTCCTCTGTTCTTTGCTCTGTGTTTGTATGTTAGCACCCAGCCCTAGTACTCTGAGAACTCTTGTTGATCCCGGTGGACTCTCTTGTGGAATTCTGTTTTTTGTTCTTGTTTGTTTGTTTTTTTGAGTATCTTTTGAGGCTTTTTGTGCTTTACCTTCCACCTTGTGGATTTACCTTTTTTGTCTTGGAGGATTACCTTTGTTCTTGTAGGATTCCTTTTGAGGTTGTGGAGTTACATGTTTTCCTGAAGAACTTCATGTTTTACTTCATTAAATACACCGTCTCAAGTACTGCTGTGTCTGCCTCATCTTCTGGGTTCTGCCGACTATTCGTGGCTCAGTTGGTTAAGTGACTGTTTCTCACTCCGGAGACCCGGGTTCGTAGCCGGGTCCTGACACATTGTCTCTTGTTATGGTTTGTGATGACCACACGCAAGAGGTCTGTCATTCATTCCTTGCTATGATCATTGATTTCCTGAAGAAGCTATCCCTTTTCCTTTCTTTCTGTGCCCCTAAATGTTTGGATATACTGGTAAAGTTAGCTAGCTTACCAATGAGGTTTAGTTTATTAGGATTCCCATTAGCTACTGCACATGTAGCAGCTATTCTTCCTGGGGCCCACATACAATGTACAAATACATGATAAAGTACAGACCAGTTATAGACAAGAACAACATAAGATATTCAAATAAACATTCCAACACTTTTTTAAAGATGAATGGAAATGAAAAATTGCAGTCCACATTGTTCTAACTGCATTTCTTCAACATGGAAACACATTGTTAAACATAGGCATACTGGACATGGGCAACATAGTCAATAAGCAATATTAAATTCACTAGGTACTAACAAGACAGTGTACAGCTAAGGCCTAACAAGACAGTGTATAGCCTAATTCGAATCAACTTTGAATAAAAACAGAACAACGACTTGTTTTAAATAGGCTGTCTAAATACAGGTACGGGTACCATAACTGCTCCCCGTGGGCGTATAATACATACAAGGCAACTTGGACTTTTCACAGGAGCTGGATAAAGATAAAATATAAAGATAAAGCGGGAATGTCCACTCACCGTTATAGTGTTGTGATAATGGTTGGCTTTTGCTGAACTCTGAAAATGGCAGGAAATGTCAAGGTAATATGTGACGGACATTCTGAACTAAACAATGAAAAACAACTGCTGTAAATACACAAAGGTTAGCTGCTGATGGTTATATGATTAAGTGACCTTAGTGGTGAGGAAAGAACTTGTGTTGAATTAATGGTTTATAAAACCCTGTGACATTTCAAGGTAATAGTGCTATTTGAGACCTATTCAAAGTAAAGCTGCGCACATATTTTCTAAGATACAGTAAGTTAAAAACCTCTTCCCGCAAAGTAGAAAAGCATGTTTGAATCACTATGCAGTCATTTAATTTTGTTAGAAAATGTGATGTTGTTCAGTGCATGAATCCAAAAGTTATTTTCTGACAGTACAAGAAGTATTTGAATGCACTAAACCTACTACTTTTAATCATGAAGCACATTCGAAAAATATATTGTAGTGGCATCTACAATGCATTATAGGAATGTGGTGGGTACTTTTCTGGAGATTACATTTTAAGGACGCTAGTTTAGAGTGATGGAGATGACTGTGTGATGTGATATTATGTGTCTTCTTTTCTTCATAATGCACCTTCGCCTTCTTCCCCATCGATTGTGGCCAAAGGAGGTTGTCATTAAGTCAATTCTTCCCAGAATAGAAATGGTTTGTGTATGAATGCTCCTTGCCCCTACTATCAATGGCAGCAGCACCAATTAAGTTAATAAGGGGGAAACAACCAAGATGTAAACACATTCTAATCATATTAACTAAGTCCTGTCTGGGCAAAATCAGCTATTTGTCACTGAAGAAGAGAATATCAAGAAGACTGATATTCCAACTCTGAACTCCATGCGGGAGATGGTGGGTCTTTAACAGAATCTTAATCCCGAGCACCTTTTATTTGCTTTCCTTTTATATGGACACTGGAGATGAAGCGTCTGGGTGATGGTGACAGTGTTGCCAAGCCTCTCAACCTATCTATTTGCGGTGGCCTAGAGTGGGTGTCACCCAGTGATCAGATGCTTTTAACAGACATGGAATAAGATTCATGGCTTCTGGCAATGGAGAGATAAGAGAGATACATTTAACCCTGATCAATGTCTCTCTACCTCTCTATCTAGCTGCAAGTCTCTGTTCTGTCATCTGTTAATCATATGCCTGCACATAACTGGGAATAAGAATTTGTTCCTCCACTTTGGATGGCCTTTGTGAGTGAATACTAATATTCAAACTGAAAATATCTTAGTGTGTTAACATTTACATTTACATTAAGAAATGTGTTGGTGTGACTTAGTGCTTCTATTTCTATGGGTGACATGTCCATTCATGATCACGCAAGTCAGATGACCTTTGTCGTGACAGAGCTATCCGTTTGCATTATGACTGTACTGATGCTGCATAACAACCTTCCTATAGCATGGTAGACTACATTTCATAGTGAAACGGTCATGTTCATGTCATGGTGAAGTGTCAAATGAAGTGTTATCTAACATGAGGCCATAACAATGAAGTCCACCACCTCCATTAAAGTACCACCAAATAAAAACAAATATATTGAGCTCAGCACACATTGGACATATTCAAATTGAACATGAAACTCAGGTGAACTTCATCACTCCTGCAATGATCACATTTTGATCTCCGGCGACTGACGTTTGTGCTCTTGAATCATCTCATATGGTGTTTTTGGAGCAGTGAATTTATCAATGTGGTGATGATCGAGGAAGAACCAGGTTCATTCAGTAGAACTCTTCTGCCACCAAGTGGGGGAGGACACACACACGGCACACACACACATACCCACATGCTCACACAGTCACACACGATGCAGACCTGCACACAATGACATTACAGTAAACGGACAAAAAAGCAACAACTTATTTTGTGGAATCTTTGTACAAATTGAACCTTTTCATCTTTTAATACAACCAGTGTTAAACAACAGCTAAACGAACCTGGCACAGTGTATCTGGGGTCACCCCGCCTCACGGTGGGTAGAACAATGGAAAGCTGAAAGTATATAGCACCTTTTGTCTCGCACTTAAAACTTCCATGTTCATCTGGTACTGCCGAGGTACAATTCAGCCCTTGACAGCCCTTCTTTTTAATTAGCACGTCCCAGGGGCCCCCTTATCAGTGATGGACTATTCTCTTAATGAGCTGTTATTAAGCAGTTTCTCTCCGGGCTGATAGTCTCCCAGCCACCTATGGCACGGGCTGATTAGAACCAACCTCGGCTAATTCCTATTCCCTTACGCTCCAGTGAACTCGAGCTCCTTCCCGACCATTATTTTACATTTCACTCGGGTTAAAAAACTGCGCCGAGATAGTCACAATAAAAAAAGAGGAAAAAAATGTAGTTTGATGAAGTCAAAGGCTTTTTTTGCTCTGTATCAATCCCTCAGCTCATCAGACTCACTCCTGTGGAATGATGATCTGGTGTAGTTGAAGGTGGAAATTGAAAAAAAGAATCAAATAAACATATTTTAGGTCAGAGAAGGTAATCTAAAGGTAGATTATACTTTGAATAACTGTATGTGTAGGACGTTTGTGAATAGGAAAATGATTTAAGGTGCACAGTAGGCCTAAGCAGTAGTAGGACACTGAACTGCCCACAAAGAGATATGCCTCTTCTGGTTTACTGTATTCCAAATAAGGTGCTGCCTTTTTTACTGTAGCGTCAAAACGGAATATTAAGACACAAGAATGAATCCACAACCCGGATGGAACAGACACAATCTCTGCAATGGATTCAAAGTCATGGTTTGATGGAGAGAGAAAATAAGTGTGATCTATTTTGCAATGACATGGACATCTATCCCAAAAACCATACTGTCCCTCAATCAGATCAAACATGAAAAATAACGAGATCACCAAAACTTTTGAGGTAAAAAAAACACAACTAGATTCTTCCCCATTCAATACTAAATTGCCCTGATTGAGCTTGACCATTACAGACTCAACAAAACTTTTTTTGAGTCCCGAGGATTAGGGCCTGGTCCGGAGAAAGCAGAATGTCCAGACCTGCCGACTTGTTGAATTAGAAGTTGTAATCCAAATCAAGGTTAGAGATTACTGTTATGATCTCCAGAAGCTGTTTTTTTCGTCATAGGAAACGATGGTGGAGACATTATGTCCGTGCTTCTACACCTACATTGCTTGCTGTTTGGGGTTTTAGGCTGAGTTTCTATACAGCACTTTGAGATATCAGCTGATGTAAGAAGGGCTATATAAATAAATGTGATTATATTTTATTTGATTATGTACATAAAAAGTTCAGTTCAGCGTAAAAAAATACACAAAATAGCAGAATTGGTCAGGATCCCGTAAAACGGCTGCTATCCACTGCAGCGTCATCTTAATGTTCCATGACACACTCTCACAATTGAACGAGCGTAGATGCTAACCATCATTTGGATGTGATCGTGCCCAGTGGTGTGGTAGTTGAGGTGATTTATAAACCAGATAAGAAGTATGTGTCGAGTCTTGCTCACGCTGACCCTAGTGAACCAGAAGTGTGTCTAAGATAACCAGTCGGATATTTGTGACATGGGGATGCTGGAGCAAGCTTAATTCAGTTCATCTCAATATATTCAGTTGCTGCGGCTACAGTTGCTGTGGCATTACCAATACTTCCACATCTACCACTTTATCAGCTTCTCACACTGTTGCCACAAATAGAACCACAACTAAGCCCATTCTGTACATATGCAGTGTTGCCTGTGCACAGTGCCGCTTTTTTAGAATCAATGTCTTTCGTATGTTCTAGTAATCCAGCTTCAGCATGCTGTCTCATAGTCATTCAAAGTATAATCTCATACGCACAAACAAACAAGATCCCACAAAAAGGGTCCGGGTGGGCATCCAAAGTCGGGGGCGGCTCCGGTGCGTGGTGAAGTTAGCCACTCCACTCGCGGATACGTCGGCTTCGGCTCTTCGCCGGAGGCCTCGGACCGTGAAATGTCTTCGGAAGCTCCGGACCGTGAAACGTCTTCGAAAGCTCCGGATTGTGGATCGTCGCCGGAGGAACCGGACTGTGGATCGTTGCCGGAAGAAGTGGATCATCGCCGAGGACTCCGGACCGTGGATCATCACTGAAGGCTCTGGACTGGGAACCCTTGCTGGGGCTCTGGACTGGGAACCCTCGCTGGAGGCTCTGGACTGAGAACCCTCGCAGGAGGCTCTGGATTAGAAACCCTCACAGGAGGCTCTGGACTGGGAACCCTCGCAGGAGGCTCTGGATCGGGGGCCATAGTTGGAGGTTCCGGACCGTGAATTATCATTGGAGGTTCCGGACCGTGGACCATCGTTGGAAGCTCCAGACTGGGAATCGTCGCCGGAAGCTCCGGACTGGGAATCGTCGCCGGAAGCTCTTGACTGGGGACCGTCGCTGGAAGCGCTGGACTGGGGAGGCACACTGGAGGTCTGATGTGTGGGGCAGGCACAGGTGGCACCAGACTGGTGACACGCTCTTCAGGGCGAGTGCGGGGAGCAGGCACAGGACGCACCTGACTGGGAAGGCGCACTTGAGAGAGAGTGCGAGGAGCAGGCACAGGACGTACCTCACTGGGAACACCCACTTCAAGGAGAGTTTGTGGGGCAGGCACAGGACGTACCGGACTGGGAAGGCGCACTTGAGGAAGAGTGTGAGGAGCAGGCACAAGACGTACCTGACTGGGAACACATACTTCAAGGAGAGTGCTTGGAGCAGGAACAGGACGTACCTAACTGGGAATGCGCACTGGAGACACGGTGCGTAGAACCGGCACAAGACTTACTGGGCCGTGGAGGCGCACTGGAGGTCTGTAGCTTAAAACTGGCACAACTTGTCCTGGACAGATGACAACCTTCGCACGGCAAGTGTGGGGAGTTGGCACAGGACGTACCGGGCTGTGGAGGCGCACTGGAGACATGGTGCATAAACCGGCACAGGACGTACAGGGCCGTGGAGGCGCACTGGAGGTCTGGAGCGTAGAGCTGGCACAATGTGTCCTGGACAGGTGACAACCTTCCCACCTTGGCACAGGACGTACCATGCTGTGGAGGCGCACTGGAGACACGGTGTGTAGAACCAGCACACATTGTACCGGAACGATGACACTCTCAAAGCTAAGTGCGGAGAGCTAGCACAGCGACTATCTTTCCTCTCCAGCCAAACCAACAGCTCTCTCTCATCACTCTCCTCAACTTTTGCCAACCACTCCTCGCTCAATCTATCCCAATATTCTTCCTCGGTCTCTGACTCACCCCTCAGCGTTGCCAACCACCTAGTGTGCCACCCCAAAGAAATTCACGGCACGCTGCTTGGTCCTGTTGTGGTGGGATCTTCTGTCATGGTCGTTTGTAGAATTGATGGACTGTTTGGCCCTGTCCGGGGGTGTCCTCGGATGGGGCCACAGTGTCTCCTGACCCCTCCTGTCTCAGCCTCCAGTATTTATGCTGCAGTAGTTTATGTGTCGGGGGGCTAAGGTCAGTTTGTTTATCTGGAGTACTTCTCCTGTCCTATTCGGTGTCCTGTGTAAATCTAAGTGTGCGTTCTCTAATTCTCTCCTTCTCTCTTTCTTTCTCTCTCTCGGAGGACCTGAGCCCTAGGACCATGCCCCAGGACTACCTGACATGATGACTCCTTGCTGTCCCCAGTCCACCTGGCCATGCTGCTGCTCCAGTTTCAACTGGCCTGGGCCCTAGGACCATGTCCCAGGACTACCTGACATGAGGACTCCTTGCTGTCCCCAGTCCACCTGGCCATGCTCCTGCTCCAGTTTCAACTGTTCTGCCTTACTATTATTCAACCATGCTGGTCATTTATGAACATTTGAACATCTTGGCCACGTTCTGTTATAATCTCCACCCGGCACAGCCAGAAGAGGACTGGCCACCCCACATATGCTCTCTCTAATTCTCTCTTTCTTTCTCTCTCTCGGAGGACCTGAGCCCTAGGACCGTGCCCCAGGACTACCTGACATGATGGCTCCTTGCTGTCCCCAGTCCACCTGACTGTGCTGCTGCTCCAGTTTCAACTGTTCTGCCTTATTATTATTTGACCATGCTGGTCATTTATGAACATTTGAACATCTTGGTCATGTTCTGTTATAATCTCTACCCGGCACAGCCAGAAGAGGACTGGCCACCCCACATAGCCCGGTTCCTCTCTAGGTTTCTTCCTAGGTTTTGGCCTTTCTAGGGAGTTTTTCCTAGCCACCGTGCTTTTACACCTGCATTGTTTGCTGTTTGGGGTTTTAGGCTGGGTTTCTGTACAGCACTTTGAGATATCAGCTGATGTACGAAGGGCTATATAAATACATTTGATTTGATTTGATTTGGACCAAGGCAAAGCGTGCGTAGAGTTCCACATGTTTAATTAAAGAAACTCACCAAAACAATACAGAACAAAAACTAAACGTGAAGTCAAATGCAGTGCACACTGGCAACTACACACAAATAAACAAGATCTCACAAAAACCCAGTGGAAAAAGACTGATTGGGGATCATATTTAGGCAGAGACAATGATAAACAGCTGCCTCTGATTGGGAACCATATCAGGTCAACATAGACAAATAATAACCTAGATAAACCACCCTAGTCACACCCCGACCTAACCACCATAGAGAATAAAAGGATCTCTATGGTCAGGGCGTGACAACAATGGCTATTTTTTAACATGTAACCAATACAGTGGTTACAATTCTGAACATGCAATGACGATGAGTCCACTACTGAATATGCAAATTGCAGTAAACACATGCATACATCTGAATGGCTGAATACATGAATACTGAACTAAATCTTTGCATATTTCAAGTGAAAGAGAATATGGTTTCTTCATACAACCGAGCGAGAACAGACTGTTCTCATGATAATGACAATTGTCTTTTCTAAACATCGTCTGCAGATGAAGCTGATGAGCCACAAGAAAAGGTGTGCGTGTGTGCGCAAGTTATCCATCTTTTCTGTATCCCACTTTCTGAATACCTTGGAGAAGCCAAATCTACTAAAAAGGCAAAGCCAAACTCCAATATCTGTAGTCCCACTAGGGTTGGCTAGAGAACAAGTCTTTCCCAGAGTGTTTGAAAAGTCACAAATGGTCTAAATGGGTTTACCATGCCATTGAACCGAGTGAATGGCGCTGACGGCCTGATGGCAGTGCCTTTAAAATGCTCTCGTCTCGCAGCTCCTGCACTCCAGTCACTCCCTGTGCTCAATACAGGGCCTTTTAACCACAACGGATCTGTCAAAACAACCTTATTCGCCGGGCCATTTGGACGCCTTGGCCTCCGCGGGATCCGTCAAGTCGGATTCAGGCAGCACCGCCGCGCTCGATAGCATCAATCGATTGGAATTTACAGTGAACACCTGAAACAGGCCGTCTACGGGATTGCCCTCAGTGTTCAGTGTTGCCTTTCCCTTCTCAGAATTGAACCACATGAAAGGGTACTGCAGGCGCCACAGCCTTGCAAGCTTCAGCGAACTTGGATTGCTGCAGTGGTGGCAATTTAATGGCAATTTCGAGCATACTGTATTTGAATGGGAAATGGCTTTTTCCCACATCAGATGGACAGGAGTGGGGGGGGCTCTTAACAATAGGGGAATACGGGGACACTGTATGTGAGGCCTTCCGATGTGCTCTCTCGCAATGATTGAAAAAAATGTGGGATGGGGTGTGTGTGTGTTGTGGTGCGAACACGTGAATGTTGCTTCAACTTGACACGACAGATTCCAGTGAAATATGTTTTGCGAGAGTGAAATGTACACAAACAATACAGTACATGAAATAGTTTTTGTGTACTCAGTTCACGAGTCATTGATTCCGATAGTTCAAGGCAGACAATGACCCATCTGCCTCCGTTCTCAAGACATGTGGTTTGCGTCATCTCCTTATTTATTTCTTTATTTATATGAAACATAAACAAACAATTGAGAACGTGTTGAAGTGACAAAATTCAGTTACCGTACAGGACCAATTCAAATTTCTCAAGTCCCCTCAAATGGTGCCCTTCTTTCCTTCCCAAACTGAAGCGATCCCTGATTTGAAACAATTAGGCCTAGTGAAAGCAACGCATTGTAAAACCTCACTTTAAAATATCCAACATATCCGATCACTGATCTCCTTTAATCTATCCAACACAACCTGTCCAACATATCCGATCACTGATCTCCTTTAATCTATCCAACACAACCTGTCCAACATATCCGATCACTGATCTCCTTTAATCTATCCAACACAACCTGTCCAACATATTCGATCACTGATCTCCTTTAATCTATCCAACACAACCTGTCCAACATATCCGATCACTGATCTCCTTTAATCTATCCAACACAACCTGTCCAACATATCCGATCACTGATCTCCTTTAATCTATCCAACACAACCTGTCCAACATATCCGATCACTGATCTCCTTTAATCTATCCAACACAACCTGTCCAACATATCCGATCACTGATCTCCTTTAATCTATCCAACACAACCTGTCCAACATATCCGATCACTGATCTCCTTTAATCTATCCAACACAACCTGTCCAACATATCCGATCACTGATCTCCTTTAATCTATCCAACACAACCTGTCCAACATATCCGATCACTGATCTCCTTTAATCTATCCAACACAACCTGTCCAACATATCCGATCACTGATCTCCTTTAATCTATCCAACACAACCTGTCCAACATATCCGATCACTGATCTCCTTTAATCTATCCAACACAACCTGTCCAACATATCCGATCACTGATCTCCTTTAATCTATCCAACACAACCTGTCCAACATATCCGATCACTGATCTCCTTTAATCTATCCAACACAACCTGTCCAACATATCCGATCACTGATCTCAAGAAGGAAGGAAGCTTTCCAAATTATTCCACAGTAGCTGATTTAAGTTTATCCTATAAGCACGCTGCCACCGCACTGCCAAAGGCCATGTCCATATTTACATCTGCTGAGTGACAGGATGATGCATGTGTCATTAGAACATAGGGAGACAGGCAGATATCCCCCATTAAACAGAGCGATTCCACCAGGCTTATAGTGATCAGGGATGATAATGGCAAACATGTGGGGACGAGTATCTATACGTTCCATTAACCCTCCGCTCAACCTTAAACTCTCTATACCGCATACCAATGCCGGTTGCTAAGCTACCAAAGGTAGGATAGATTCTCAGCTGTGCAAATGGGTTGAAGACGTTGTTCTATTTTAATTCCTGCACAGTACTTTCTGTTCTTGACAATGAAGTAGCATATAGAGAATAAAATGCCTCAGCTTGTGAGTTGTGGACGGCTGCAGGGGAAAGGGTTACAGAGGCAGTGTGGAGTTTATGACTTGGTAAAATAGGAGGATTTGTGCTAAACAATTATTCACTTGTCTCTGTGTGAATGGCCTTTAAAATGCTTAAAGGAGTAAATAGTAGTAGGAGTAGTAGTAGTAGTAGCAGTAGTAGTAGTAGTAGTAGTTGTAGTAGTAGTAGTAGTATTAGTGGTAGTGGTAGTGGTAGTAGTAGTAGTAGTAGTATTAGTAGTAGTAGTAGTTGTAGTAGTAGTAGTGGTAGTAGTGGTAGTAGTAGTAGTAGTAGTAGTAGTAGTAGTAGTAGTAGTGGTAGTGGTAGTAGTGGTAGTAGTAGTAGTGGTAGTAGTAGTAGTAGTAGTGGTAGTGGTAGTAGTAGTAGTGGTAGTAGTAGCAGCAGTAGCAGTAGCAGTAGCAGTAGCAGCAGTAGCAGTAGCAGTAGTAGTAGTGGCAGTAGCAGTAGTAGTAGTAGTAGTAGTAGTAGTAGTAGTAGTAGTGGTAGTAGTAGTAGTAGTAGTAGTAGTAGTAGTAGTAGTAGTAGTAGTAGTAGTAGTAGTAGTAGTGGGTAAAGGAGAAGCAGCCAAGTATTAGAAATGGTAGCGGCCAAGTGGAAGCGATTTTTAGTATTAGTAGCTGCAGCCTCATAGTAGTAGTAGTTTTAGTAGTACTAGTACCAGCAGTAACAGTAGTAGTTTTTTGTTGTTGTTGTATGATAATGCTAAACCAATTGAGCTTAAATCATTTCCTCTGCCATTCTAAAACCACATGAGCTACGGTAGTCACACATCCGGACAAAATAACTAGCTGAAGTAGCTTAATTATTCAAGTTTAAGTTCAATTTCCATTCAAGCCATATCTCACTGCCTTACAGCAGCCCACAACATGTTGTTGACCCAAAATTGATGTGAAGTCCTTTTCCGACCCACAAAGATCAAAACATTTAACACATTACTGAGTACAAACTATTCTGCAACAAACAGTGATGTGGAAAGGACAGGTCAACACATGGAAATGTTAATGGAATTATCAATATGCTCAACATAATAGTCCATAGTATAGCAGAGGTGGAAGGTATTTTCCAGGTTCTAACTACTTTCCCCGTGGGAGGTCAACAGTATTTTCCAGTAGTAAAGCTATTAACATTTAGATGATAGGGCTGACACAGTTCATTTCTCATCCACATTCTAGGCCGTATACTGGGCCTTACCTATGCATTTTTAAGGCCCCTTGGGGACAGTTTTTCTTCACATTCAATTCAGATTAAAAAGTGATTGTGTTGAGTTATGTTATGTTATGCAAACCCTGTTTCAAATTGTATTGGAAATCTTTCAGATGTTTTGAACATTTGGTTGAGCTTGCCTTGAGTGCCGGATGGGTGGGGTAATATTGCGTTAGTTCCATTGTGACAAGCAAGCAAGCCAGTCAAGCATAGCTTGTTTTTTTTTCTCAAGTACTATACCCAGGTTTGATGTTATGCTATACTCACATTCCGTCCCCTCTTAGTTTAAAAATAAAATGGTCGGGGACAGAGGCACTCCACAACATGAGTGACATGAAATTCAATGACAGACCCTGTAATGTGCTTGGCCCTATTAGTAGTACAAAGGTTTTACAGCAATGAAAGAAATTAATGAAATAATTTACAAAATTATGTCTGTGGATATTTCTGCAAAGTACAGAGCTTGCATAAACAAATCAAAATAAACAGTCAATATAATATAACATTTAAATGTTTTCCCCTGCCAGGAAAGTCAGGGAGAGCCAACAGCACCCCCCTGGGTCTGCCTGCAGGTGGCGATATGACCACATTTTCCATTTGAATCACTGTTGAGAGTATTGTCGATGTGCCAACCAACCATATGCATTAATTATTGTAATATTCAGAAGCTCCATGTACTATTCTGTGTTGTAGCTGTCATTTGAAATTGCATTGTAGGTTATATTGTTCCCTGAAAACTCAGATTATAGTCTGTTAAAATGTCTATTTGCCAAGTAGGCCCACATATTTCTTGATATTTTAAAATGTAGATTGTCCCCTTTGTATTTATGTATAAGACCATGGCCACCCGCACAGCTCATTCTTAATAAACAACTAATGACAAACTGACTGAATGTAGTTGTGGAACAAAGCATTGTATGAACTGGGAAGAAATGCATCATCCCAACAACTATTTACAAGGGTGGCAAACGTCAAGTTATTTTTAGTTCACGGAGAAGCTCGCTATAATAGTGTGCGCTAATGCTCCGCTACTCATATTCATTCATCCATAACATAATAAGAGAGGAAAACACAGGGATCACCCTCTCTTTCCCTTTCGTTTGGTTTATCACTCAGCCAGACCTCTACTTCACAGCCTACAGTACAACCCGAGAGGATTAAAAGCCCTGGTATTAGGCATTACCCCAGCTTTAGGAAGAAGCAGCAGTGAAGACCAGGCAGAGGTCTTGGATTTACCCCCTCAGAAAGCAAGCAGGAAGGAGTGGAAACTGGAGAGGACACAGAGTAAGGGCTTAATGTTACCCCTCCAAAGTCACCCAAATGGGCATGTACCCATTGACAGCCTGGAGAGAGAAGTTCTTCGTCTCAAATGGCACCCTATTCCCTATAGTGCACTACCTTTGACTGGGGCCCATGGGGTTCTGGCCAAAAGTAGTGCACTATATTAGGAATAAGGTGCCATTTGGGATGTAGTCAAGGAAAGAAGAGGAGACATGACCTGGGGAATACATTTTCTTCTCGGAATGTCTGCTTGCTATTCCTCAGTAAATCACTGAGGCCGAGCTCACTGCCATCCAGGACCTCAAAAAATTGTCAAAGACTCCAGCCACCCAAGCCACAGACTGTTCCCTCTGCTACCACACGGCAAGCGGTACCAGTGCACCAAGTCTGGAACAAACAGGACCCTGCACAGCTTCTACCCCCAAGCTATACAACTTCTAAACAAGACTGCTTAACAGCTAATAAAATGGCTGACCCTTTTTTGGACTAACTCTCTTGCACTGACTCTATACACACACACACACACACACACACACACACACACACACACACACACACACACACACACACACACACACACACACACACACACACACACACACACACACACACACACACACACACACACACACACACACACACACACACACACACACACACACACACACACACACACACACACAGCACTCATTGGATGTTGTCCATCCAATCATAGCATAAGGATCAGAGAATGAACCTAGTGTGTTGCATTGGGATTGTGCCACAGAGCATTATGGGGGTTGGTGAGCATCTTGGTGACGTTGTTGGTTAGAGGTGAAGAGTGATAGTTGAGCATTTTTGGGATATTATTAAATTCAAATTCATTTTTTCTTTCAAATTACAGGAGATGGAGGAGGTATATTATAAATAGTTTTCTTGGTTTTATCTTTATTTTTGTGTCCAGTTAGTGCAATTTATATAAATTTGCTACCAATGCGAGCGTGCAGTTTTGTCCACCAGAATGGTCAATGCTGCCAAAAATGTTGTGGACTTTTTATTTGAGAACCCCTTTCATTCTCTGGGATACACGGAAAAGGTGCGAATTAAAAACAAGGGTCAACCTTTGCTTGAGATCAGTTTCTTGATGAAAAGGTGAGGGCGTTCAAAACAAACTGGTATCAAAAGATTAGCTGGTTAACAGGGAGCCTTTCATCGAGCAGCCTGTATTGCTGGCTTTGCCTGCTATTTGGAAAGTCTAAGTCTTGGTCAGAGGGTGGGTACTGTGACCTGAAGAACATTGATCGTTCAGCTAAACGACAAAATAAAAGCAGGGAGAATTTTAGGGGAAAAGGCTGCATCGATAATGACGAAGGTCTGTGTATTCAAAGTGGCTTATCACCACCACTGCATTTTTTGGCATGCAAGAATTTGGTTTTACACTATGGGACACGACGAGAGGGAAAGCCAACAAGGGCAACTACAATGACCTTGCAGAGGTAATTGCACGTTACATTTGCTTTACTTGCTGAACATATTGAACATTCGACTGTCTTTTTTGGGATGTCAAAAACAATTCCGAATGATTTGAACGCTTCCATCGCATCATCCATTCAAAGATAGATTAAAGAGAGAGTTTGACGCAGCACATTATTTTCACCTGCGCTTAAGTAGGCTTTCCACTTTCCTCTGGTATTTATTTAGCAAAGATGATAACGCATAATCACTCCGGATAGACACAAGCAAAATCCCATGACATAAATGTAACAGCAGCCTAGGCTACACCTAAACAGTGTAGACTTGAATGCTGTATGGGATGAAAACGAGACTATTTTTCAGTCTGATCAACTGTAGGCTACTAGTAAGAGCAGCTGCATATAGCCTATGCACCCTGTCCATCTGGTCAGGGTAAACTAATTGGTAACATTATGTATTTATTGTCCATTTGTGTGTTAGGAGAAAATGTGAATGTGATCAAATGTGGTTAATATTCCAAATTGGGCGGGCTAGGCTGCCTATACATTTTTAATGATTAACTGGAATTATTCAATCAACATAATAGTGATGACAGATGCGAGTACATTTTTTTATGAGGCCTACTGTACAGTTGCATAGGCCTGCATGATGCAAACATGCATGAAACAAACTCAGCCCTGTTAGTTCTGTTGTCTATCAGTTGTTGTCTATGTGTCTGGGTAGAGGAAATCCCTCTCCTAATCTAGTTTGAATATATTTACATGAACAAATATAAGGTAGCTGGAGTTTGGCAGGGTTTTCATTCCCGCCAAGACCAGGAATTTTTCTGGGTTTTTTAAAAACCATGTGACCTGATTAGGAAAAATTGGTCCCATGATAGCCCATATAAAACATTTTTACAACTGATCACTGTCATGCCTTATAGGGTCCAGAGTTTTCCTAGATAGGTTAATATATAAGGAATAACTCCAGGCCCCAGGGGGTAAAAATTGCCCCACCGCTGTGGGACCTGTGGTGCCACCAGTCTGCTTGCAGTTGTCAGTTATTGTCGGGTATGTGAATGATCAGGGATTTATTCAGGAACGTTTCAGGGGTTACTTTGATGTGTCAAGTGGGCAAAATGCACCTCAGTCTGTGTTTGACTTTATGAATTTTGAGACGTCTTAGTTTAACTTCATAGAGAAACTCGTTGTCCAAACCTACAATGGCGCAGCTGTATTTGTATTTGTAGGCAAGGCAGCATCTACTCTTCCTAGGGTCCGGGCAAAATTAAGGCATTTATGCAATTGTAACATCATTACAAAACATTCATTACAGAATTCACAACACACTAAGGGTGTACACTCAGGCCCATACTCCACTACCACATATCTACAACGTAAAATCCATGTGTACGTGTGTGAATAGTGTGTATGTTATCATGTGTGTGTGTGTGAATAGTGTGTATGTTATCATGTGTACGTGTGTGAATAGTGTGTATGTTATCATGTGTACGTGTGTGAATAGTGTGTATGTTATCATGTGTGCGTGTGTGAATAGTGTGTATGTTATCATGTGTACGTGTGTGAATAGTGTGTATGTTATCATGTGTACATGTGTGAATAGTGTGTATGTTATCATGTGTGCGTATGCATGTGTCACAGTCCCCGCTGTTCCATAAGGTGTATTTTTGACTGCTTTTCAAATCTGTTTCTACTGCTTGTATCAGTTACCTGATGTGGAACAGAGTTCCAAGTAGTCATGGCTCTATATTGTATTGTGTGCCTTCCATAGTCTGTTCTGGGGACTGCGAAGAGACCTCTGGTGACATGTCTTGTGGGGTATGCATGGATGTCCGAACTGTTGGCTGGCATTTTAAACAGACAGTTTGGTACATACAACTTGTCAACACCTCTGACAAAAACAAGTAATGATGAAGTCAATCTCTCTTCCACTTTGAGCCATGAGAGATTGACATGCATGTCATTAATGTTAGCTCTCCGTGTACTTTTAAGGGCCAGGGGTGCTGCCCTGTTCTGAGCCAACAGCAATTTTCCAAAGTCCCTCTTTGTGGCACCTGACCACACCACTGAACAGTAGTCTAGGTGCGACAAAACCAGAGCCAGTAGGATCTGCCTTGTTGATAGTGTTGTTAAGGAGGCAGAGCAGTGCTTTATTATGGACATACTTCTCCCCATCTTAGTTACTGTTGTATCAATATGTTTTGACCATGACAGTTTACAATCCAGGGTTACTCCAAGCTGTTTAGTCACCTCAATTTGCTCAATTTCCACATGATTCATTACGAGATGTAGTTGCGGTTTAGGGTTTAGTGAATGATTTGTCCCAAAAACAATGCTTTAAGTGGGAATATTTTTGACTAACTTATTCCTTGCTACCCATTCTGAAACTAACTGCAGGTCTTTGTTAAGTGTTGCATTCATTTCAGTCACTGTAGTAGCTGACGTGTATAGTGTTGAGTCATTTGTATACATAGACACACTGGCCTTACTCAAAGCCAGTGGCATGTCGTTAGTAAAGATTGAAAAAAGCAAGGGGCCTAAACAGCTACCCTGGGAAATTCCTGATTCTACCTGGATTATGTTTGAGAGGCTTCCATTAAAGAACACCCTCTGTGTTCTGTTAGACAAGTAACTCTTTATTTTAATTATAGCAGGGGGTGTAAAGCAGACTATTATCTACAGACTACTATTTCCAGCAGCAGACTATTATCAATAATGTCAAAAGCTGCAATGAAGTCTAACAAGACATCCATCCACAATCATTTTATCATCAATTTCTCTCAGCCAATCATCAGTCAAGTGCTGTGCTTGTTGAGTGTCCTTCCCAATATGCGTGCTGAAAGTTTGTGGTCAGTTTGTTTACTGTGAAATAGCATTGTATCTGGTCCCAAAAAATGTTTTCCAGCAGTTTTCTAAGGGTTGGTAAAAGGCTGATTTAGTCAGCTATTCAAATCACAACACAGATAAGAATGAGAAATAAAAGTAACAATAGCGAGACTATTTACAGGGGGTACCGGTACAGAGTCAATGTTCGGTGGTAACGGTTAGTTATTAAAGTGACTAGGTGTGCGACAATGCTGTACTGGGCCGTTCACACTACCCTCGGTAGTACCTTGCGGTCAGAGGCCGGGCAGTTGCCATACCAGGCAGTGATGCATACAGTCAGGATGCTGTCGATGGTGCAGCTGTAGCACCTTTTGAGGATCTGAGGACCCATGCCAAATATTTTCAGTCTCCTGATTGGGAATAGGTTTTGTCATGCCCACTTCATGACTGTCTTGGTGTGCTTGGACCATGTTAGTCTGTTGGTGATGTGGACAGCGCTCAACCTGCTCCACTGCAGCCCCGTTGATGAGAATGCTCTGTCCTCTTTTTCCTGTCGTCCACAATCATCTCCTCTTTCTTGATCACGTTGAAGGCGAGGTTGTTGTCCAGGCACTGACCTCCTCCCTATAGCATGTCTCATCGCTGTCGGTGATCAGGCCTACCACTGTTGTGTCATCTGCAAACTTAATGATGGTATTGGAGTTGTGCCTGGCCGTGTAGTCATGAGTGAACAGGGAGTGCAGGAGGGGACTGAGCACGCACCCCTGAGGGGCCCCTGTGTTGAGGATCAGCATGGCATATGTGTTGTTACCTAACCTTACTACCTGGGGGCGGCCCGTCAGGAAGTCCAGGATCTAGTTGCAGAGGGAGGTGTTTAGTCCCAGGGTCCTTAGCTTATTGATGAGCTTTGAAGGCACTATGGTGTTGACCGCTGAGCTGTAGTCATAGGTGTTCACATAGGTGTTCACATAGGTGTTCCTTTTGTCCAGGTGGGAAAGGGCAGTGTGGAGTGCAATAGAGATTACATCATCTGTGGATCTGTTTGGGCGGTATGCAAATTGGATTGGGTCTAGGGTTTCTGGGATAATGGTGTTGATGTGAGCCATGACCAGCCTTTCAAAGCATTTCATGGCTACAGACGTGAGTGCTACGGTAGTCATTTAGGTAGGTTGCCTCAGTGTTCTTGGGCACAGGCACTATGGTGGTCTGCTTAAAACATGTTGGTATTACAGACCTCTAAATGAGGTAGAAAGAAGGGTACATGGGTGGGTTAGAGCTGGAAGGCAGAGAGTGGAATGAAGCATAAGGCAGGAGTCAGAATCTATCCCACTGTAGACAAGTTTATGTGGCGAAGTTAGTTTTTGTTCCAGCCAAGCGATAGCACATCTGATTCTACTCATCAACTGGTCATAGTCTTCAATCAAGCCATTGATTGAGCAATAGCCCGAACAAAAGCCCGCATCCACATTGACCCTCGCATGGTAAGATTGCCCATCCTCAATCAGGACTTTGATTAGGAGAGTCAGGTGTGTCACTGCTTGCCTGGCACAAACGCCTGCACCTCACCAGCCCTCACAGGATACTGTATGATTGCCCAAACCTGATCTACAGGAAACAGATAGGGGCATATAAACATTTCATACACAGCCAATGCATCCCAAATGGCACCCTACTCCCTATGTAGTGCACTACTTTTGACCGGGGCCCATAGGAGTGGCATAAGTATAATATAATAATAAATGTCATATAGCAGACGCTTGTATCCAAAGCAACTGACAGTCATTTGAGCATGCATTTTACATAGGGTTGGCCCCGGGAATCTAGACCACAATCCTGGTGTTGCAAGCGCCATGCCACAGAATCCATCCTTCTGAAGGCAGGGGAGTAAATGTGGGCATATTGTGAAGCTGCCATTAACCATAAATATCTCCAGAGAGAAGGGAGGTCTGGACTGAATCTGTGTTTGTTTCTGACTACTGAAAGCCTGTCACTAGAGTTGTACATGCTACTGGGCTGCAATTATTAATTGGATGTTCGTAGAGGGATGTGACAGTAAAACAAGGCTGTCTTAGTTAAGTGAAGATCTGTAAGAGAAGGTATAGTACCATATGTACCCCTCTAATAAAAAGAGGACTGGGCTGCAATCGCAGCTAGGGCTATTTAGGTATATCTATAGAAAGGCAGACAGTGGGTGACTTACGGTGACATACGGTGTAGAATAACTTAAAGCTGCCATATATAGAAATATCTCAGCCATTTCCTGGTTCAAAAATTTGAAATATATTTAAGTTTAAGTGACACAGCAAGCAATGTTTTGTGTAAATAATCATTGTACCATCGAAACCACAACTAAATATATTTTAAATAACCAAACATATACGTTTCTGTTGCAAAATTGCTGTTTGAAGCTGATGTACAAAACAAAAAGTAAAAAGAAGCAAAAACTAAACTTGTAAATGGGAATCATAGAAATACTGCACAGTGCACATAGAACAGATCTACCGCTTATCAAACATGCTTTCAATGAGAATGACAGATCTATAACTTCTATTGGAAATCAGTTGTACACAAACATTCCTAATGGATCTCTTAGAGAAAATGACTATTAACTTCTTATGGCTGCAGGGGCACTATTGAGTAGCTTGGATGAAAGGTGCCCAGAGGTGCCAGAGGAAACAGCCTGCTCCTCAGTCTCATTTGCTAATATATGCATATTATTACTAGTATTGGATAGAAAACACTCTGAAGTTTCTGAAACTGTTTGAACGATATGGCAGGCAAAAACCTGAGAAGGAATCCAAACAGGAAGTGAGAAATCTTAGGCTGGTATATTTTTAAACCAGTCCCTTTTGAAATCCCTGTTAGATATAAATGAATTCACTTCCTAGGACTTCCACTAGATGTCAACTGTCTTTAGAAATTTGAATGAGGCTTCTGCTGTGAAGTGGGGCTGAATAAGAACAGAATGCATCAGACTACTGGCAGAGTGCCAGTTCCAGGTCATGCGCAAAGCACATGATATCTTCCTGCGTTCCATTCATCCTCTAGACACAAAGCAATTCTCCGGTTGGAACTTTATTGAAGCTATATGTTAAAAACATCCTAATGATTGATTCTGTAGTTAGTTTGAAATATTTCTTCGACCTGTAATTTAACTTTTTGAAGTTTTTGTCCGAATAAACTGTTGACTAGCTCGCGCGTGGATAGGTGCACCAAAATTCGCTCACAAAAGTAGCTAATTGGACATAAATAATGGACACTATTGAACAAATCAAGCCTTTATTGTGGACCTGGGATTCCTGGGAGACTTTCTGATGAAGATCATCAAAGGTAAGGGAATATTTAGCATGTAAATTATGGTTATAGTTGACTCCACCATGGCGGCTATGCGACTATTATTCTGAGCGCCGTCTCAGATTATTGCATGGTTTTATTTTTCCGTAAAGTTTTTTTTACACAGCGGTTGCATTAAGGAGAGGTATATCTATAATTCCATGTGTATAACTTGTATTATCATCTACATTTATGATGAGTATTTCTGTTGAATCGATGTGGCTATGCAAAATCACTGGATGTTTTTGGAACTAGTGAATGTAACGTGCCAATGTAAACTCAGATTTTTTTATATAAATATGAACATTATCAAACACAACATACATGTATAGTGTAACATGAAGTCCTATGAGTGTCATCTGCTGAAGATTAGCAAAGGTTAGTGATTCATTTTATCTCTATTTGTGCTTTTTTCTCTCTCTTTGGCTGGTAAAATTGGCTGTGTATTTTAGTGAGTTGTTGGTGACCTAACATAATAATTTGTGGTGCTTTCCCCATAAATCCTATTTGGAATCAGACACTGTGGTGGGATTAACAAGACTGCCTTGAAAACGATATAAGATACATGTATGTTTGAGGAATTTTAATTATGAGATTTCTGTTCTTTTGAATATGGTGCCCTGTACTTTCACTGGTTGTCATATCGCTCCCGTTAATGGGATTGCATCCATAAGAAGTTTTAACCAATAAAAAGGTTGCAGAGAGAAGAAAATACAGCATAGGCCTGGGAGGGGTGACGTTTGGGATTTCACATAACAGGGATCGAGCCATATGGCTTTACTAATCTCTCTAAATAAGTGCAGGGGACTAGTTTAAACCATAGGAAGTCTGAAAAGAGGAGATGGGAAGCCATAAGACTGCATATACCTCTCTAAATAAGTGAAGGGGACTACATTCTTAATCCATATTAAGGCTAAATAGAGAAGATGTGGCATAAGGCTGTAATAACGCCTCAAAATATGTGACACAGCACACACCTGCATCAATCATGGAGAGTCTAGATCGAGAGTGGCTGACAGGCAAGTAATAGGGCAACATGACAGAATAAAATAGAACACATGATATGATGTGACACAGCTGTATTAACCCCTCGACAAGTAACGTGGCACACAGGAAAGTATCAATCCACTGACCATGCAGAGTCAGGTCAGAGAGTCACAAGACCTGCCTAGTTTAAATAAAGGTTAAATAAATAAAAATGAATATAAAAAAGTTCAACAAGGAATAGGGCCATAGAAATTTAAGGAACATGGAGAATCTGCATCAATTCAAGGAATATCGACAATATAGATCTAGAATTTTGACAAAGAATATGAACATATATCAACCCTTCTAAATAACAGGACAATAACAGGCGGTGTTCGCCTTAGCAATCTCACTAGGATAAAGACCTCCTCCATTCCTGCCATTATTGAAAGAGATCGTGATACCTCACATCTCAAAATAGGGCTACTTAATGTTAGATCCCTTATTTCAAAGGCAGTTATAGCCAATGAACGAATCACTGATCATAATCTTGATGTGATTGGCCTGACTGAAACATGGCTTAAGCCTGATGAATTTACTGTGTTAAGAGGCCTCACCTCCTGGTTACACTAGTGACCATATCCCCCATGCATCCTGCAAAGGCGAAGGTGTTGCTAACATTTACGATAGCAAATTTCTTTTGAGCTTCTAGTCATGAAATCTATGCAGCCTACTCAATCACTTTTTATAGCTACTGTTTACAGGCCTCCTGGGCCATATACAGCGTTCCTCATTGAGTTCCCTGAATTCCTATGGGACCTTGTAGTCATAGCAGATAATATTCTAATTTTTGGTGACTTTAATATTCACATGGAAAAGTCCACAGACCCACTCCAAAAGGTTTTCGGAGCCCTCATCGACTCAGTGGGTTTTGTCCAACATGCCTCTGGACCTACTCACTGTCACAGTCATACCTTGGACCAAGTTTTGTCCCATGGAATAAATGTTGTGGATCTTAATGTTTTTCCTCATAATCCTGGACCACCATTTTATTATGTTTGCAATTGCAACAAATAATCTGCTCAGGGGCCTCCCGTGTGCTCAGAGGCCTCCCGGGTGGCGCAGTGGCTAAGGGTGCTGTACTGCAGCGCCAGCTGCGCCACCAGAGACTCTGGGTTCACGCCTGTGGGGCGACAATTGGCCTAGCATCGTCTGGGGTTGTCTCATCGCCTACCGGGTGTTTCCTCTGACACATTGGTGTGGCTGGCTTCCAGGTTGGATGCGCGCTGTTTTAAGAAGCAGTGCGGCTTGATTGGGTTGTGTATCGGAGGACGCATGACTTTCAACCTTCGTCTCTCCCGAGCCCGTACAGGAGTTGTAGCGATGAGACAAGATAGTAGCTACTAAAAACTGTTTTAGGACCTCTATTGTTTTCACTATATATTTTACCTCTTGGGGATGTCATTCGAAAACATAATGTTAACTTTCACTGCTATGCGGATGACACACAGCTGTACATTTCAATGAAACATGGTGAAGCCCCAAAATTGCCCTCGCTAGAAGCCTGTCTTTCAGACATAAGGAAGTGACTGGCTGCAAACGTTCTACTTTTAAACGTGGACAAAACAGAGATGCTTGTTCTACGTCCCAAGAAACAAAGAAATCTTCTGTTGAATCTGACAATTAATCTTAATGGTTGTACAGTCATCTCAAATAAAACTGAAGGACCTCCGCGTTACTCTGGACCCTGATCTCTCTTTTGACGAACATATCAAGACTGTTTCAAAGACAGCTTTTTTCCATCTACGTAACATTGCAAATAATCTGACACTTTCTGTTCAGAAATGATGCAGAAAAATTAATCCATACTTTTGTTACTTCTAGGTTAAACTACTGCAATGCTCTGCTTTCCCGGCTACCCGGATAAAGCACTAAATAAACTTCAGTTAGTGCTAAATGCGGCTGCTAGAACCAAAAGATTTGATCATATTACTCCAGTGCTAGCCTCCCTACACTGGCTTCCTGTCAAGGCAAGGGCTGATTTCAAGGTTTTACTGCTAACCTACAAAGCATTATATGGGTTTGCTCCTACCTATCTCTCTGATTTGGTCCTGTCGTACATACCTACACGTACGCTACCCGGATAAAGCACTAAATAAACTTCAGTTAGTGCTAAATACGGCTGCTAGAACCAAAACATTTGATCATATTACTCCAGTGCTAGCCTCCCTACACTGGCTTCCTGTCAAGGCAAGGGCTGATTTCAAGGTTTTACTGCTAACCTACAAAGCATTACATGGGTTTGCTCCTACCTATCTCTCTGATTTGGTCCTGTCGTACATACCTACACATACGCTACGGTCACAAGACACAGGCCTCCTAATTGTCCCTAGAATTTATAAGCAAACAGCTGGGGGCAGGGCTTTCTCCTATAGAGCTCCATTTTTATGGAATGGTCTGCCTACCCATGTGAGAGACGCAGACTTGGTCTCAAAGTCTTTACTGAAGACTCATCTCTTTGGTGGGTCATATGATTGAGTGTAGTCTGGCCCAGGAGTGTGAAGGTGAACGGAAAGGCTCTGGAGCAACGAACCACCCTTGCTTTCTCTGCCTAGCCGGTTCCCCTCTTTCCACTGGGATTCTCTGCCTCTAACCCTATTACAGGGGCTGAGTCACACTGGCTTACTGGTGCTTTTTCATGCCATCCCTAGGAGGGGTGCGTCACTTGAGTGGGTTGAGTCACTGATGTGATCCTCCTGTCTGGGTTGGCGACCCCCCTTGGGTTGTGCCGTGGTGAAGATCTTTGTGGGCTATACTCGGCCTTGTCTCAGGATAGTAAGTTGGTGGTTGAAGATATCCCTCTAGTGGTGTGGGGCCTGTTTTTGGCAAAGTGGGTGGGGTTATATTCTTCCTGTTTGGCCCTATCTGGGGGTATCATTGGATGGGGCCACAGTGTCTCCTGACCCCTCATGTCTCAGCCTCCAGTAATTATGCTGCAGTAGTTTATGTGTCAGGGGCTAGGGTCCGTTTTTTATATCTGGAGTACTTCTCCTGTCTTATCCGGTGTCCTGTGTAAATTTAAGTATGCTCTTTCTTTCTCTCTCTCAGAGGACCTGAACCCTATGACCATGCCTCAGGACTACCTGGCATGATGACTCCTTGCTGTCCCCAATCCACCTGGCCTTGCTGCTACTCCAGTTTCAACTGTTCTGTCTGCGGCTATGGAATCCTGACCTGTTCACCGGACGTGCTACCTGTCTCAGACCTGCTGTTTTCAACTCTCTAGAGACAGCAAGAGTGGTAGAGTTACTCTTAATGATCGGCTATGAAAAGCCAACTGACATTTACTCCTGCGGTGCTGACTTGCTGCACCCTCGACAACTAATGTGATTATTATTATTTGACCATGCTGGTCATTTATGAACATTTGAACATCTTGGCCATGTTCTGTTATAATCTCCACCCGGCACAGCCAGAAGAGGACTGGCCACCCCTCATAGCCTGGTTCCTCTCTAGGTTTCTTCCTAGGTTTTGGCCTTTCTAGGGAGTTTTTCCTAGCCACCGTGCTTCTACCCCTGCATTGCTTGGGATATCAGCTGGTGTACGAAGGGCTATATAAATACATTTGATTTGATTTGACATGGCACAGGGTTATAACGTCCCATCTCAACAAATAGTGGGGAACAAAACAACATAGAGGCCTCTATCAATCCACACTAAAACCCAGGGAAAAATAGAGAAGGGGATGGAGGCATTGGGTAAGGAATCAGACAGCCAGTGGAGTGGGCCGCTACTCCACCACCACCTCAGCCCGGGCCCAGCGTGCTACGGAATCTCCACAGGAGAGGAATGAAAAATCTATTTATTAGCCCCCAGTCACCTTCCACCATGCACGGAGCTAATGCATGGGGAACGGTAGCAAAGCAAGGGCGCTTCGAGTTAGCACTCCTCTTCTCCCAGCCCTGCCAGGAGCGAGACAATCAGGTTCAATCTAGACCAGGAGTTTTGTCACACCCTGATCTGTTTCACATGTCTTTGTGCATTCTTCAGGTGTTGTGCACCCTCCAGGTGTTGCCCATCTTCCCCATTATCCCCAGTGTCTGTTGTGAGTTACTTTTGTTCAACAAGCCTACCAGTGGTTTTCCCTGTGCTCCTGTCTGTTTCTAGTTCCCGTTTTCTAGTTTTCCCAGTTTAGACCATTCTGCCTGCCCTGACCCTGAGCCTGCTTGCCGTTTCTGTACCTTGTCACACCACCCTAGATTATTGACCTCTGCCTGCCCTGATCCCGAGATTGCCTGCCGTTCTGTACCTTTTGGACAAGTAATAAACTTTTGTTACTTCGACATTGTCTGCATCTGGGTCTTCCCTGAAACATGATAGGTTCCAGAGCTAGGGGGGTGGGGGGTGGGGGGGGGGTACGGCTCTTCCTTGATTGAGGACTAAAAAGAAAATATGAATAATAATAATGTTTTTTTTATAAATCTGTGATGCTTTAGGCTAGAAACAAATGGTAAAATGCCAGATGAAGATGTGACTCTGATGCACATGGGAAATAATATTATACAATGTATAACTCTGTCGCTACGAATTGATCTAATCACTTTTTGTAAAATAAAATCCGTATAAATAAATTCATATAAATGATCATGATAAAAAATATTTGGTAGCGGAATATAATTTTGGGAAATCAGGTCTGGACTTTATTTTCCACATTTATTTTTATTATTATTATTATTAATTAGCCTACCTAAAATATGTCATGAGTTTATGTCATCTACATTGACATCAGTGGAAGCTGCTGAGGGGAGTCATAAGAATGGCTGGAACGGAGTAAATGGAATGGCATCATACCATGTGTTTGATGTATTTCATACCATTCCACTCATTCTGCTACAGCCATTACCACGAGCCTGTCCTTCCCTCCCAATTAAGGTGCCACCAACCTTCTGTGATTGACATCTAATTTGCCCAAAAAAGGACACCATAATTTTAACGTGTAGCTTGGTACACTTTGATTCATCCATGGTTGATTGGATCTTAGGAATTTTAGAAGTAGTTAACATTAGCCCTACAAATAGAATGTCAAATTCATGATATTAATAATACACTTTTAACTTTAGATATTGTCTTGTATATTGGTCGATAATTTTTTTTATCTACAAGTAATTCATGTGTTGGATTCCCATCTCCATCTAAAATCTAAATTAATTCATAGGACAAAATCAAATCAAACTTTATTTGAAGTGCATTTAATTTGATTTGATTTCGTGCCATTTTTTTATTTAGATTTTTGGTTCAATTGTAGACGTGAATCCAACATATTAATCATTACAATTGTAAACAAACTGGATAATGAAATGTAAACGCAACGAGATGCATCTTCTGCTTGAATAGTACAGTGCTTTCGGAAAGTATTCAGAACCCTTGACTTTTTCCAAATTTTGTTTCGTTACAACTTTATTCTAAAATGAAAGACAAATCCTCAGCAATCTACACACAATAGCTCGTAATGACGAAGCAAAAACAGGTGTTTAGACATTTTTGCTAATGTATTAAAATAAACAAATACCTTATTTACATTCAGACCCTTTGCTATGAGACTCAAAATTGAGCTCAGGTGCATCCTGTTTCCATTGATCATCCGTGAGATGTTTCTACAACTTGATTGGAGTCAACCTGTGGAAAATTCAATTGATGATTTGGAAAGGCACACACCTGTCTATATACGGTCCCACAGTTGACAGTGCATGTCAGAGCAGAAACCAAGCAATGAGGTTGAAGGAAATGCGCTTGCCTATTTCTAAAGTTCAAAAAACCCAATCACCCATGGATGAATGATATTATACCTTCACATTGAAATCATGGTGTCCTTTGGAGTAACTTTCTATTCAATGTAATTTAGGTAGTCTACGCAAATAAGTATGGAAGCTGCTGATAGTTTAGCTGAATTGAACATAGTTTTGACCTGGATGATCGACTTGTTTTCTCACTGAAGTGCATTAACCCTCATATACCTGTTGGAGTCAATGTTCAGGCATGAATCATTGCACTCTGGCTTCACAGTTTATTTCAATTTACCTCTTTATTTGGGTTGATGGCATGACAATTACAATGATTCAAACATACCATTTTACTATCAACACTGAATCAATGTATACATAGTGCTGATGATTATGCTGAAATTAGATTGATGTAACAACCTGTTGGTCAGAGAGCGAGAGTATTGGTGTTGGTATCGGTATATTTTGTATTTAATTGCTTAGGTTGGGCCCGTGAGCATATTGGATGACAGAGGCAAGACAGGCAACCAGAGAAAGTGTACGGTAAAACTTGAATTAATAGCCCGGGCGTTTACTTGCTTTAATCACTGAACACAACTTCGCTTTTTAGAGACTCTTCTATTTCAGCCAGGCATCTATTTCCTTAACGCACACAGCTTTTGCTCAATAAAATGTTGAAAAGACAACCACACTGTGTATGACCAGTATGACTATTATGACAGCAAATCCATCGCAGCTCAGACTTGTAAAAACCAGACTGACTATCATACACCCTGATTTCATGCGTAAGCACCATTCTCTCACTCGATGTGCCTTGTATCCTCCATAGTTGCAACAACATCTCAGTCTCACTTTGATGTTTGTCCTGGTCCCTCAGTAGGAATTGATGCCTAAAATGAACTATCATGTTTTTTCTCGTTTAAAAACCTGCTCTGACATGCAATTCTCTGGACAAATGTTGAATACTGAAGTGAGACCGTGAGATCTTGTTCCGTATCCCCCATACAATAGTTGAATCGACCATGTCAAACCACACTGCTGTCTCATTCATGGCAAAAATGTTGCTCTCCTTTATAATTTTTTGGCGCAATCTTTATGGTACTCACTGAAGTTCAGTCATAAACACTTAATTTAGACCTGGTTTTTATTTGAAATGGTCTAAATGGGAAAGGCTGCTATAAGAGACTGCATTTAATTGCATTTTTACACCCCTGCTTTAATCATTCTGTCTCAAAACCATTCTCCTTTACACTGCTACTTCTTGGAATCCTCTGTATTTAGAATTGATTTTAACTCATTTAAAAGACTATTCAACATCAATGTGTTGCTAGGAGACATCATGGGAATTAATTGAGTATAAATATAGTACTTTTCTCTTTCTTCCAATTACCAACTTTTCCCTCCCAGTACAGAATCAGCAAAATCAGATGCTCCCAGATGCCATCTTTTATTGTTATTTCCCGGTTGTGATAAATATCAATAGGTATTTTACTCATCACTCCTCATGAATCCTAATTTGCTCCAAATCAAACTTGGTTGGAAATTAGTCATCCCCATAGAGGTGTTCCATTTTTCTCCAGCTGACATAAGAGATTTTGTGCATTTGAAAGAAACGTAGTTAATGGCATTTATTTCTGTTTGGTGAATATCAGAGGGAGGGAGACTCAATGCGCACACACACACACACACACACACACACACACACACACACACACACACACACACACACACACACACACACACACACACACACACACACACACACACACACACACACACACACACACACACACACACACACACACACACACACACACACACACACACACACACAGTATGTATCCATACACACTGTACAAACACACTCACATATCCACCCACATACATACACACATATGTCAGTCTACGGCCTACAAAAGTTCCGGAGTTGATGACTCTATTGAGGCGTACAGAAGGAGCACAGGGAGAAGGCTTCAGAATGCGTCACAAATGGCACCCTATTCCTTATTTGGTCCACTCCTAGCTCACAATAGGGAATAGGGTGCCATTTGGGACGCAACCTAAGTCGAGGCCCGCAGATGGATAACAACACAGAACCAACTGGGAGATGCAATAAAGATACACAGGCCCTTTATACATCAGCAGCCTGGCTGTCATGAGCTGGTCTCTAACTACTAGCTAGCTACCATGTGGGTGGGGCGATTCAACATCATAGAGTAGCGGGGAGGCTGTACAATACATGCAGCATTTATTTATTTCAGATTATATTTTGTGACAAACTTGGTTGCACTTGTACTTGGGGATGTTGTCGATAAGACATTGCATAAATATTGACATGCCTTTTTTTACCTTATTTTTAAAAAAGCATCATGTTTTTCATCAAATTGGAAGGACCAAAGTATGAAAAATGACTGTAGCTGGTACGTTGACAAAGTTGATCATAACGTTACTGGTCCCCTTCCCCCATGTCAAACGCTTGGATTCAGGAGGCAGGCATTACATCAGGTATTATGCAACGTCATGTAATGCCATACATTTTATACACCTATGGTAGCGTCTTATCTTAACTAATTTAAATATATAACGCCTTAAAACCTTCATCACATATGCTCATCATACAGCGTTGTTTACAAACCGTAAGATAGCTCAAGAAGAACGTGGCAGAACAATACTGGTAACTAACCCAGGAAAAAGCACACTGTGTTGTGACTGGATTCCATAGTGTTCGTTCAACATGACACTATTTTACAAAGAATGAAGACATCCAACAACAGTGTCTGCTTTTCATTTCGGGTGGACAGGCTGCACCGAAAATTACGATCATGTCACACGTGTGCAGTGCACATATCGAGTGAAGTTGCTTTATCAGTTGGGAAGAACATTCGATGGGTCTTGCCAGGAAGCTAAATCCTGAGGACGGATGCTGTTCCATCTTTATCGGTGGATCTTGCAAGCGCTGATCATAATGTAAGTATCAGAGTTTGTTGAGTCTGACACGGTGGCTGTAACTGTGGCTGCTTTGACTTGTGAATGGTATATTTTCTGTAGCACACTTGATAGTCACCATATGGTTTTTGTTCTTCCATCCCTAAGCCCTGAACATGAATGAATGAATGTTGTCCACAAAAGAAGTTGCGGTGTGTATACTCTTTGTAATATACCCCTGAAAATCATATTTTGCCATTCCATTGTGTGGGTTGTTGTCCTACAGTTGATGTAGGTTGTGTCACTGGGGCTAATCATGATGATGGGGTGGGGTTATTATCGTTTCACTTTCCATCTTCTTAGATCTTTCCACTATCATCAAGATGTAATGATAGACATTCCTAAAATGTCTACATTTAATGTCTGCACAGCTTCCCAGGCCACCACCACAGCAGAAAAGCTGTGATACAAAAATCCGCTTTCCCCAAGGCAAAGAGGGGGGGGATATGCTGTGAAAACAGACCAAAGGGGGATATGCTGTGAAAACAGACCAAAGGGGGATATGCTGTGAAAACAGACCAAATGGGGATATGCTGTGAAAACAGACCAAAGGGGGATATGCTGTGAAAACAGACCAAAGAAGGGGATATGCTGTGAAAACAGACCAAAGGGGATATGCTGTGAAAACAGACCAAAGGGGATATGCTGTGAAAACAGATCAAAGGGGGATATGCTGTGAAAACAGATCAAAGAAGGGATATGCTGTGAAAACAGACCAAAGGGGGATATGCTGTGAAAACAGAACAAAGGGGGATATGCTGTGAAAACAGAACAAAGGGGGATATGCTGTGAAAACAGACCAAAGAAGGGGGATATGCTGTGAAAACAGACCAAAGGGGGATATGCTGTGAAAACAGACCAAAGGGGGATATGCTGTGAAAACAGACCAAAGGGGGATATGCTGTGAAAACAGACCAAAGAAGGGGATATGCTGTGAAAACAGACCAAAGGGGGATATGCTGTGAAAACAGACCAAAGGGGGATATGCTGTGAAAACAGACCAAAGGGGGATATGCTGTGAAAACAGACCAAAGGGGATATGCTGTGAAAACAGATCAAAGAAGGGATATGCTGTGAAAACAGACCAAAGGGGATATGCTGTGAAAACAGAACAAAGGGGGATATGCTGTGAAAACAGAACAAAGGGGGATATGCTGTGAAAACAGACCAAAGAAGGGGGATATGCTGTGAAAACAGACCAAAGGGGGATATGCTGTGAAAACAGACCAAAGGGGGATATGCTGTGAAAACAGACCAAAGGGGGATATGCTGTGAAAACAGACCAAAGAAGGGGATATGCTGTGAAAACAGACCAAAGAAGGGGGATATGCTGTGAAAACAGACCAAAGGGGGATATGCTGTGAAAACAGACCAAAGGGGGATATGCTGTGAAAACAGACCAAAGAAGGGGGATATGCTGTGAAAACAGACCAAAGGGGGATATGCTGTGAAAACAAACCAAAGGGGGATATGCTGTGAAAACAGAACAAAGGGGGATATGCTGTGAAAACAGAACAAAGGGGATATGCTGTGAAAACAGACCAAAGAAGGGGATATGCTGTGAAAACAGACCAAAGGGGGATATGCTGTGAAAACAGAACAAAGGGGGATATGCTGTGAAAACAGACCAAAGAAGGGGGATATGCTGTGAAAACAGACCAAAGGGGGATATGCTGTGAAAACAGAACAAAGGGGGATATGCTGTGAAAACAGACCAAAGAAGGGGGATATGCTGTGAAGCCTGTGAAGCCAGACCCAACATACTGTAAGTCATAGTTATTCATTTCAAATCAATTGATAATTTCTGGTACACACATTCTGGTACACACATTGCACAACCAAATATTGCACATTGAGTACTTCAAAAACACCAGAAAGCACATTGTAGAATGAGTAGATCATCATAACACAGAACAGTAGATAAAAGGAAATTCAATTCACTACCCATTTAACAAACATTTGCCCTTTCAAAAACATTACAGGCTACGAAGACAGGCTCCTGAATCTCCTCTTCAATGAGGTCACCCTTGATCCATCGTCATATGTGGGGAAGCTGTGCATCACAGGACCCGTCTGCCCAGTGTGAGAGGCCTGACAAGCAGGAGGCCAATGCTGGATTTGTCTCCCTCTTCGATCTTGGGGGTGACTGAAGCCAAGTGTGTGACTGAAGCCTGCTTGATTGAAGTGGGGTACATGGGTCTCTCTCCTCTCCCGGGTCCCTTTCCATCAATCTCTGTAGTTGGTTGTATTCCTGAAGCATAAGTAATTCACTTTTATATGGATATCACATTGTTTGTTTTGTGTTTTTTTTTAAACATTCGGATGGGAGATGAGGGTTCCAAATTGTACGAATCAAGTGGGGTGCCTACAATATATTTGTCTTATTGTTCTAATATTTATTTTTCTGTCAGATGACAGTTCACCATTATTTCTCACCTTTATTTCTCAAGAGTGTATATGTTGATCAATATTTCCTCTATGATGGCCTATTGTAAATTATAAAATAAATATCTGATCAATATATATTGTACAATTCGGAACATATTGTCATTTATAATGCACAGGCAGGCTTAAAAAAAATTGTCCAGTACAATTATAGTAACATGTAAAGTGTTGGTCCCATGTTTCATGAGCTGAAATAAAAAAGTTCCCAGAAATGTTCCATATGCACAAAAAGCTTGTTTCTCTCAAATGTTGTGTACAACTTTGTTTACATACCTATTAGTGAGCATTTCTCATTTGCCAAGACAATCCATCTACCTGACAGGTGTACCATATCAAGAAGCTGATTAAACAGCATGATCATTAAACAGGTGCACCTAGGACTACTGCATTACTGCCACACCAGTGGTCACGAGTCACGAAGGCAGTCAAATTCCACATGACCGTTTAGTCACGGTAATTAGGCATCTCCAAGCTCTGATGCTGCTAATGGTAGCCAACCAAAATTGCTAACTACCTGGTACTCAGCACTCTAATGTACCTCTAATCAATCTGATATCAATGCAAGTTGAATCGGAAATTGAATCAAATACTTCATGAGAGCCCATGAGCTCATGGCGCACAACATTTCCATAGGATATGAAATTGCGGGAGAAAACGGAATGATGGCCACTAATAAAAAGACGAGGATCGCATCAGCTTTCTATAGGCTAGGCCTACTATATTTATGTATCAACTTTCCTATTATGAAGCACATTGCTTATATTTACAACAGGAGTATAGCCTACCTGGCTGGTATGAAAATAAAACATGGGGAAAAGCATTTTCCATTTGATATTTAAGTGCATAGATGACATGTATTTTTTTCAAGAATAGTCTGATGGGTGACAATATTAGCCTATCACTTGTGAATTATATATTATCACTTGTGAATGATGCCCAGCAGAAGAAAAAGCTTTTTTTGCGACATTGTCTAACCATAGTCGCGTACCTCAACTAACCGGTGCCCCGCACAATGACTCTGTACCGACACCCCCCTGTATAGATTGTTCTTTTATACTGCTCTTTAATTAGGTTTGCATCACAACTAAAGTGGCTCAATAACTTCTTAAAATTAAGCACATGAATCTGCTTTACAAGGGGTATAGAGCCTAACTGGCATACCACCCTGCATCCCCCTGCCTGCTTGCTTCTGAAGCTAAGCTGCTTTGGTCCTGGTCAGTCCCTGGATGGGAGACCAGATGCTCCTGTAAGTGGTGTTGGAAGGCTAGTAGGAGGCACCCTTTCCTCTGGTCAAAAAAATGCCCCAGGACAGTGACGGGGGACTAAACTGGTGTCCTGACTCTCTGTGGTCATTAAAAATCCCTTGGCACTTATTGTAAGGGTAGGGATGTTAACCCTGGTGTCCTGGCTAAATTCCCAATTTGGCCTTAGTACCATCATGGCCATCTAATCATCCCCAGTTGAAAATTGTCTTATTCCTCTCCAATGTAACTGTTCCCCAGGTTGTTGTTGTAAATGATAATGTCAACTTACCTGGCAAAATAAGGGTTAAATAAAAAATAAGCAGTGGGTGAGTTTCAAGTTTAGGGAAGAAAATTTTCACCATAAAATGTACCTTTATAATAAACGCATTACATTCATAATAGCATTTGCGGTCACTTTTAATTATGGTGTTTAAAGCTAATGGAACATTTGCACTTATAGCCTACTACCATGCACACATTTCTACTCTTATAATGTGAAGAAATAGCCTAATAGTTTATCAACATTTTAAGCTAAATGGTCTGATCTGTTGCGTCTGCCACATTGCATAAAAAATATATATATTTTTGATGCATCCCACAGACTATGTTTGGAATATTTACTTCGCACACAGAATAGAACAGGTCGACTTTTGTACTATTTGGGATAGTAGATTGACATAGGCTAGTGCTTTTGCTGTTCGTTAGGCCTACTCATCTTCCCGGCCGACGAAAAGTCGTTTTTCCAATATCTTCAATATGCATCTTGGAATTGGATAAGGACGCGCACAGTTGAGACCCCTTCACTTGTATGTAGCCTGTGAGAAAGACCTGATCAAGTGACAGAGAGCCATGTGAGTGATACAGCTTTGGATTGCGCAGCACACCCAAGGGGAAGGGCACAAAGCGGCACTGCAGGCCGCAAAAGACAGATTTTTTTAGGAGCATTACAGCCACAAAGGGGATGACGCCATGAAATTTGAGGCATTATCGGGTGCTTGTCAAATTGTGAATGAGAGACTATTGGAGTGTGTACAGCCTGCGCAAAAAAACTAAGCAGGGCTCATGCCTTTCAAGCAACCTTTTAAAAATCATCATTAGAGTCTCATCATGCAGCATTACAATGTGTTAAGGAATATTTTTCAACATAATCGGCGAAGTGAATACAACCCTCATCACAGGTAAACACAGTTAACTTTCATAGCAGCCACATAACAGCATGATCACATTGCTTGTTGTAAATATAATTCCTTCTCGCAACTACAATATCTATGCACTCTCCTACTCTCACCTTTTCCCTACTTTCCCCGGTCTTCCGAAAAAACCTTTCCAAGCCACTGACCACTAACCACTACTATCAACCCACAGAAACAGCAGGGGTTCAAACTTTAGAACCCAGTTCCTAAATTTGAATATAGTTATGTATTTTATCAAACAAAACTATGCTACATTTTATCTCTGGGACCCTCAGGATGACAAATCAGAGCTTTGAGATTACCTAATGTAAGTACATTATTTACAGTTGAAATCGGAAGTTTAGATACACATTTAAACTCAGTTGTTCAGTTTTTCACATTCCTGACATTTAATCCGAGTAAAAATTCACTGTCTTAGGTCAGGTAGGATCACCATTTAATTTTAACTATGTGAAATGTCAGAATAATAGTAGAGAGAATGAATTATTTCAGCTTTTATTTCTTTCATCAAATCAAATTGTATGTCACATACACGTGGTTAGGAGATGTTAATGCAGGTGTAGCAAAATGCTTGTGCTTGTGATGGTATAGAACGGCATAGGCAAGATGCAGTAGATGGTATAGAGTACAGTATATACATATGAGATGAGTAATGTAGGGTATGTAAGCATTATATGAAGTGGCATTGTTTAAAGTGGCTAGTGATGCATTTATTACATACATTTTTCCATCATTAAAGTGGCTGGAGTTGAGTCAGTATGTTGGCAGCAGCCACTCAATGTTAGTGCTGGCTGTTTAACAGTCTGATGGCCTTGAGATAGAAGCTGTTTTTCAGTTTCTCGGTCCCTGCTTTGATGCACCTGTACTGACCTTGCCTTCTGGATGATAGCGGGGTGAACAGGAAATGGCTCAGGTGGTTGTTGTCATTGATGATCTTTTTGTCCTTCCTGTGACATCGGGTGGTGTAGGTGTCCTGGAGGGCAGGTTGTTTGCCCCCGGTGATGCGTTGTGCAGACCTCACTACCCTCTGTAGAGCCTTACGGTTATGGCCAGAGCAGTTGCCGTACCAGGCGGTGATACAGCCCGACAGGATGCTCTCGATTGTGCATCTGTAAAAGTTTGTGAGTGTTTTTGGTGACAAGGCAAATTTCTTCAGCCTCCTGTGGTTGAAGAAGCCCTGCTGCGCTTTCTTCACGACGCTGTCTGTGTGGGTGGACCATTTCAGTTTGTCAGTGATATGTCCATGATCATCTCCTTTGTTTTGTTGACGTTGAGTGTGAGGTTATTTTCCTGACACCACACTCCAAGGGCCCTCACCTCTTCCCTGTAGGCCGTCTCGTGGTTGTTGGTAATCAAGCCTACCACTGTAGTGTCGTCTGCAAATTGATGATTGAGTTGGAGGCATGCATGGCCATGCATTCGTGGGTGAACAGGGAGTACAGGAGAGGGCTGAGAACGCACCCTCGTGGGGCCCCAGTGTTCAGGATCAGTGGGGTGAAGATGTTCTTACCTACCCTCACATTCTGGGTGCGGACCATCAGGAAGTCCAGGACCCAGTTGCACAGGGCGGGGTCGAGTCTTGGGGTCTCGAGCTTGATGACGAGTTTGAAGGGTACTATGGTGTTAAATGCTGAGCTGTAGTCGATGAACAGCATTCTCACATAGGTATTCCACTTGCCCAGATGGGATAGGGCAGTGTGCAGTGTGATTGTGATTGTGTCGTCTGTGGACCTATTGGGGTGGTAAGCAAATTGGAGTGGGTCTAGGGTGTCAGGTAGGGTGGAGGTGATATGGTCCTTGACTAGTTTCTCAAAGCACTTCATGATGACGGAAGTGAGTGCTACGGTGCGGTAGTCAATTAGCTCAGTTACCTTTGCTTTCTTGGGAACAGGAACAATGGTGGCCCTCTTGAAGCATGTGGGAACAGCAGTCAGGGATAAGGATTGATTGAATATGTACGTAAACACACCAGCCAGCTGGTCTGCGCATGCTCTGAGGACGCGGCTGTGGATGCCGTCTGGGCCTGCAGCCTTGGGAGGGTTGACACGTTTACATTTTTTACTCACATCGGCTGCAGTGAAGGAGAGCCCGCAGGTTTTGGTAGTGGGCCATGTCAGTGGCACTGTATTGTCCTCAAAGCGAGCAAAGAACTTGTTTTGTCTGTCTGGGAGCAAGACATCCTGGTCCGCGATGGGGCTGGTTTTCCTTTTATAGTCCGTGATTGACTGTAGACCCTGCCACATACCTCTCGTGTCCGTTGAATTGCGACTCTAAATTGTCTCTATACTGATGCTTAGCTTGTTTGATTGCCTTGCGGAGGGAATAGCTACACTGTTTGTATTCGGCCATGTTTCCGGTCAGTGATTAAACGCAGTGGTTCGCGCTTTCAGTTTTGCGCGTATGCTGCCATCAATCCACAGATTCTGGTTTGGGAATGTTTTAATAGACGCTGTGGGTATGACATCGCCGTTGCTAATAAACCCGCTCACCGAATCAGCGTCTTCATCAATGTTGTTGTTAGACGCAGTGCAATACATATCCCAGTCCACGTGATCGAAGCAATCTTGAAGCGTGGAATCCGATTGGTCGGATGGGCCTTATATGCGTCGCGGAAGTTAGAATAACAATGATCTAGGGTTTTGCCAGCCCTGGTTGCATAATCGATATGCTGATAGAATTTCGGGAGCCTTGTTTTCAGATTAGCCTTGTTAAAATCCCCAGCTACAATAAATGCAGCCTAAGGATAGGTGGTTTCCAGTTTACATAGAGTCAAATGAAGTTCTTTCAGGGCCGTCGATGTGTCTGCTTGGGGGGGAATATACACGACTGTGATTATGATCGAAGAAATTCTCTAGGTAGATAATGCGGTCGGCATTTGTTTGTGAGGAATTCTAAGTCAGGTGAACAGAAGGACTTGAGTTCCTGTATGTTGTTATGGTCTCGGTAACCATAAGGCATACACCCCCGCCCTTCGTCTTACCAGAAGGACGTTTGTTTCTGTCGGCGCGATGCATGAAGAAACCAGCTGGCTGTACCGACTCTGATAGCGTGTCTTGAGTGAGCCATGTTTCTGTGAAACAATGAAAATTACAGTCTCTGATGTCTCTCTGGAATGCAACCCATGCTCAGATTTCGTCTACCTTGTTGTCAAGAGACTGGACATTGTGGAGTAGTATACTGGGAGCAATGCGTGATGTGCCCGTCTACGGAGCATGACCAGAAGACCGCTCTGTTTGCCCCTTCTACGGCGTCATTGTTTTGGGTCGCCGGCTGGGATCCGGTTCATTGTCCTGGATGGTGGGAAAAACAGAGGATCCGCTTCGGGAAAGTCGTATTCCTGGTTGCCGTTCCTCTTATATCCAATAGATCCTCCCAACTGTATGTAATAAAACCTAAGATTACCTGGGGTAACAATGTAAGAAATAACACATAAAAAAACAAAATACTGAATAGTTTCCTAGGAATGCGAAGCGAGGCGGCCATCTCTGTCGGCGCCCTTTCCCAGTGGGTCAGAAGTTTACATACACTCAATTAGTATTTGGTAGCATTGCCATTAAATTGTTTAACTTGGGTCAAATGTTTCAGGTTGCCTCCCACAAGCTTCCCACAATAAGTTGGGTGAATTTTGTCCCATCCCTCCTGACAGAGCTGGGGTAACGGAGTCAGGATTGTAGGCCTCCTTGCTCGCACATGCTTTTTCAGTTCTGCCCACACATTTTCTGTAGGATTGAAGTCAGGGCTTTGTGATGGCCATTCCAATACCTGGACTTTGTTGTCCTTAAGCCATTTTGCCACAACTTTGGAACTATGCTTGGGGTCATTGTCCATTTGGAAGACCCATTTGCGACCAAGCTTTTACTTCCTGACTGATGTCTTGAGATGTTGCTTCAATATATCCACATCGTTTTCCTACCTCATGATGCCATCTATTTTGTGAAGTGCACCAGTCCCTCCTTCAGCAAAGCATCCCCAAAACATGATGCTGCCACCCTTGTGCTTCACAGTTGGGATGGTGTTCTTCGGCTTGCAAGCCTCCCCCTTTTTCCTCCAAACATAACGATGGTCATTATAGCCAAACAGTTCTAGTTTTGTTTCATCAGACCAGAGAAGATTTCTCCAAAAAGTATGATCTATGTCCCTGTGCGCAGTTGCAAACCGCCGCCTGTACTTTTCGCACCATAGTACATTCATCTCTAAGAGACAGAACGCGTCTCCTTCCTGAGCGATATGACGGCTGCGCGGTCCCATGGTGTTTATACTTGCGTACTATTGTTTGTACAGATAAACGTGGTACCTGCAGGCGTTTGTAAATTGTTCCCAAGGATGAACCCGACTTGTGGAGGTCTACAATTCTTTTCCCAGAGGTCTTGGCTGATTTATTTAGATTTTTCCTATGATGTCAAGCAAAGAGGCACTGAGTTTGAAGGTAGGCCTTGAGATACATCCACGGGTACATGTCCAATTGACTCAAATTATGTCAATTAACCTATCAGAAGCTTCTAAAGCCATGACATCATTTTCTGGATTTTTCCAAGCTGTTTAAAGGCACAGTCAACTTAGTGTATGTAAACTTTTGACATACTGGAATTGTGATGCAGTAAATTATAAGTGAAATAATCTGCCTGTAAACAATTGTTGGAAAAATTACTTGTGTCATGCACAAAGTAGATGTCCACCCGACTTGCCAAAACTATAGTTTGTTAACAACCAATGTGTGGAGTGGTTGAAAAACAGGTTTTAATGACGCCAACTTAAGTGTACTGTATGTAAACCTCCAACTTCAACTGTACCTTCAGAGATGAATGTATCAAACCAAGTGCCATGATCAAAGTTTTTTGTTGTTGTGCACTCTTCTCAAACAAATATTTTTACATTGTATTATATTGTATTACATTGTATTATTTATTATTATTATTATTATTATTATATTATTATTATTATTATTATTATTATTATTATTATTATAGTATTATTATTATTATTATTATTATTATTATTATTATTATTATATTATATTATTATTATTATTATTATTGTAATACAGTAGCTACTGTAAATTGGAAAGTGCAGTTAGATAAACAAGAATGTAAGCTCTCTACACATATAAGACATGTCTATGTCCTGGAAAGTTGGATGTTACTTACAACGTAATTTTAGTCACCTTAGCAACAACTGTCCCGGTATAGGGACACTGATCCCGTTGGAGTTAAAAATCAAAACATATAGCCCAACGTTTGTAGAATAACTAAAGTTCCATTAATAACTCTAAATTAAGCGTATAGGAGTACCTATTTATTTGTTAACCACTCAACACAGAATAGCCGCATGTGAGCACCCCTTCAAATCATTTGGAGATAATATTTAATGTTTTATTCAGCTTTGTTCAATTGTATTCTTCAGACTATAAAATAATATGAAATAATGCAATGGAATTATAAACAAATCTTGTCTGCTAAATTAACTAGTGTAGCCTACAGCCATTTGGCATAGCCACATCAGGACAACCCAGAGTATGCTATTATCTTCTTCTGAAATAGACTACATTTTCTTCATATTATGCTTCTTTAGACCTGTCTAAAATAAATAATGGATTTATTGTGAAGGTGTAGGCTATATTACATGGATTTATTAGACTTTAAGAAATGGCTAGTAGGCTATGTGTGAAAGCCAAGAGATGCTAAATGTGTTTTCATTCATTAACGGTCAATTACCATGAGACCGACAATTATTTGCTTGACAATCACTGGCTGATGAAATTTCGTGACCGCCACAGCCCTAGGTGCACCTTGTGCTGGGAATAATATAAAGACATGTGCAGTTTTGCCAGACAACACAATGCCACAAGTTTTAACAGAGTTTGGGAACCCTGTTCTAAGATGACTCAAGCTTTACTAATTATTGTGAAGATAAAGAATTGTATCAGTGAACTAACTGTATTTTATAATTCGTTACAAAACAATAGAAATGCAATTGTGTATTACTGCTGTATGTCTGATATCCGACAGTTCATTATCAGCTCTTATCAGTCTTATCAGTCTGTTATCAGCTGACCATGAGGGCATTTTGCAGAGAAAATGGGGTGAGGTATAGTATTTAGGCTCGGAATTACATGTGGCCCATCGGTACAATAGTATTTTGATAGTGTACAAATGTTATGCGTGATGTTTTGGTCATTCAAAGGCTATTTTTAGTTGGGAAATAGAGTGACTTTGCAGGACCTTTAATGTGGCATGTGCTGCTATCAGATGCTAATTAGCCTCATTTACAACATTGTATCAGTCTTCTAGCTATACAAACTCAATCTATGACAAAACAGAATAGGATACATAACTGCAAAATCCATTTAGCACCAGCTTGATGAACAGATACGTAAAACACATCCACAGGGCCCCGTGAGATGACTTTGACTTAATTTTTTTTCTCACAAAAGCCCATAACAGTAAATGACTGGATAAGACTTCAACCAGCTTGGCCCCTCATGGTTTATTCATGCTAAAGACGTATAACATTGGAATTAAAATACTTTCAAGCGTGAACTCACATTCTAGATCAAACAGAGGACCAAAATGCAGGATAATCTCCAAGTGCAAACCCTGATTCCATTTTTACCATTAGAAGAAAGCAATCTGCACATAATGGACCATGACATGAGCCGGGAGTATTAGCAAGAATACGACGATTCCTATGTGTGACAGTGTTCATATAGGGATTCAAATCAAATAAAAATGTATTGGTCACATACATATTTAGCAGATGTTATTGCGGGTGTAGCGAAATGCTTGTGTTCCTAGCTCCAAAAGTGCAGTAGTATCTAATAATACACACACATCTAAAAGTAAAATAATGGAATTAAGAAATATATAAATATTAGGACAAGCAATGTTGAATTGGCTTTGACTAAAATACAGTAGAATACAGTATTTACATATGAAACGAGTTAAGCAATATGTCAACACTCTTAAAGTGACCCGTGATTCCATGTCCTCAGATCCTCCTCTCCAGCCTCTCCGAGTTGGGCATCTCCGGCGCGGCCCACGCTTGGATTGCGTCCTACCTGACAGGTCGCTCCTACCAGGTGGCGTGGCGAGAATCTGTCTCGTCACCACGCGCTCTCACCACTGGTGTCCCCCAGGGCTCTGTTCTAGGCCCTCTCCTATTCTCGCTATACACCAAGTCACTTGGCTCTGTCATAACCTCACATGGTCTCTCCTATCATTGCTATGCAGACGACACACAATTAATCTTCTCCTTTCCCCCTTCTGATGACCAGGTGGCGAATCGCATCTCTGCATGTCTGGCAGACATATCAGTGTGGATGACGGATCACCACCTCAAGCTGAACTTCGGCAAGACGGAGCTGCTCTTCCTCCCGGGAAGGACTGCCCATTCCATGATCTCGCCATCACGGTTGACAACTCCATTGTGTCCTCCTCCCAGAGCGCTAAGAACCTTGGCGTGATCCTGGACAACAAACTGTCGTTCTCAACTAACATCAAGGCGGTGGCCCGTTCCTGTAGGTTCATGCTCTACAACATCCGCAGAGTACGACCCTGCCTCACACAGGAAGCGGCACAGGTCCTAATCCAGGCACTTGTCATCTCCCGTCTGGATTACTGCAACTCGCTGTTGGCTGGGCTCCCTGCCTGTGCCATTAAACCCCTACAACTCATCCAGAACGCCGCAGCCCGTCTAGTGTTCAACCTTCCCAAGTTCTCTCACGTCACCCCGCTCCTCCGCTCTCTCCACTGGCTTCCAGTTGAAGCTCGCATCCGCTACAAGACCATGGTGCTTGCCTACGGAGCTGTGAGGGGAACGGCACCTCAGTACCTCCAGGCTCTGATCAGGCCCTACACCCAAATAAGGGCACTGCGTTCATCCACCTCTGGCCTGCTCGCCTCCCTACCACTGAGGAAGTACAGTTCCCGCTCAGCCCAGTCAAAACTGTTCGCTGCTCTGGCTCCCCAATGGTGGAACAAACTCCCTCACGACGCCAGGACAGCGGAGTCAATCACCACCTTCCGGAGACACCTGAAACCTCACCTCTTTAAGGAATACCTAGGATAGGATAAAGTAATCCTTCTCACCCCCCCCCCCCTTAAAATATTTAGATGCACTATTGTAAAGTGGTTGTTTCACTGGATGTCATAAGGTGAATGCACCAATTTGTAAGTCGCTCTGGATAAGAGCGTCTGCTAAATGACTTAAATGTAATGTAAATGTATGTCTATGTATATAGGGCAGCAGCCTCTAAGGTGCAGGGATGAGGCGGCTAGTGATGGCTATTTAACTTGAGATAGAAGCTGTTTTTCAGTCTCTCGCTCCCATCTTTGATGCACCTGTACCGACCTCGTCTTCTGGATGACAGTGGATGAACAAGCCGTGGCTGGGGTGGTTTTTGTCCTTGATTATCTTTTGGCCTTTCTGTGACATCGGGTGCTGTAGGTGTCCTAGAGGGCAGGCAATGTGCCCCCTGTATTGCGTTGAGCAGGAATTCTTACATAGGTAATCCTCTTGTCCAGTTGGGATAGGGCAGTGTGCAGTGCGATGGCGATTGCATCATCTGTGGGTCTATTGGGGCGGTTTTCAGTTATGTTTGCCTTCAGTTGCCTTTGCTTTCTTGGGTGCAGGAACAATGGTGGACATCTTGAAGCAAGTGGGGCCAGCAGACTGAGATAGGGAGAGATTGAATATGTCCGTAAACACTCCAGCAAGCTGGTCTGCGCATGCTTTGAGGACGTGGCTAGGGATGCTGTCTGGGCCAGCAGCCTTGCGAGGGTTAACAGTCTTAAATGTCTTACTCACTTTGCCCACAGAGAACGAGAGCCCACAGTCCTTGGGAACGGGCTGCGTCAGTGGCACTGTGTTATTCTCAAAGCGGGCAAAGAAGGTGTTTAGCTTGTGCGGGAGCAAGACACATACATTTAGTGTCTGAGCCATGAAATTGCGACTCCAAATTGTCTCCTTACTGACATTTTGCCTGTTTGAATGACTGACGGAGGGAAGAAGTACACTATTTGTATTCAACCATATTCCCAGTCACCTTGCCGTGGTTAAATGTGGTGGTTCACTCTTTCAGTTTTTCACGAATGCTGCCATCTATCCACAATTTTTGGATTGGGTAGGTTTTAATAGTCACAGTGGGAACAACATCCCCTATACACTTCCTGATGAACTCAGTCACTGTGTCCGTGTATACTACACGTCAATGTTAATCATCTCAGAGGCAACCCAGAACATGTCCCAGTCCGCATGATCAAAACTATCTTGAAGCATGGATTCCGTTTGGTCAGACCTGTGTTGACTAGACCTTAGCACAGGTACTTCCTGTTTGAGTTTCTGCTGAGGAGCAGGATGGAGTCTTGATCTGATTTGCCAAAGGGAGGGCGGGAGAGGGCCTTGTAGCCATCCTGGAAGGAGGAGTGACAATGGTAGAGAGTTTTGGATGCGCGAGTACTACAGGCAATGTGTTAATATAACCTTAGAAGCGGTTTCCTTAGATTTACTTAAAGTTCCCAGCTACAATAAATGTGGCCTCGGGATCTGTTCTTTCCAGTTTGCACAAAGTCCAGTGTAGCTCTTTGAGGGTCGTGGTGGTATCGGCTTGAGGGGGAATGTACACGGCTGTGACTATAACCGAAAATCAGCATTTGATTGTGGGGTATTCTAGGTCGGGTGAACAAAAGGACTTGAGGTCCTGTACGTTATCACAATCACACCATGAGTAGTTAATCATGAAACATACACCACCGCCTGATCATCCTTTTAAGCAAGGTCTGGGGTGTGTACAGCAGTGTTCTACAACCTTTTCTGAGTCAGGTTCACTTTAGTCAAAAAGCAAGACAAGATCTACCGCTCTGAATGTTTAAAAAACATTACATGAAAAATGTATCATAAGCGTAATAAAAAAAGATCTGTAGGAATGAGGTTTGGGCAGTTGGCCTAATACACCATAATAGCATATTGGCAACAGGCCTGGCCTGACAATATTGTCCTTCTCAGACCATATTACAATGCCTTCAGAAAGTATTCAGACCCCTTGATTTTTTCTACATTTTGTTAGGTTACATTCTTATTCTAAAATTGATAAAATCATTGTTTTACCCTCATCATTCTATCAATCTATAGGCAATACCCCATAATGACAAAGCAAAGGAGGTTCATAGAAATTTTTGCTAAAATATAAAAAATAAAAACTGATATCACATTTAGATAAGTATTCAGACCCTTTATACAGTACTTTGTTGAAGCACCTTCGGCAGCAATTATAGCCTCGAGTCTTCGTGGGTATGACGCTATAAGCTTGGAACAACTGTATTTTTGGAGTTTCTAACAATCTTCTCTGCAGATCCTCTCAAGCTCTGTCAGGTTCGATGGGGAGCGTTGCTGCACAGCTATTTTCAGGTCTCTCCAGAGATGTTTCATCGGGTTCAAGTCCGGGCTCTGGCTGGGCCAATCAATGACATTGAGACTTTTCCGGAAGCCACTCCTGTGTTGTCCTGAATGTGTGCTTAGAGTCGTTGTTTTTATTTATTTATTTATTTCACCTTTATTTAACCAGGTAGGCTAGTTGAGAACAAGTTCTGATTTACAACTGCGACCTGGCCAGTTGTCCTGTTGGAAGGTGAACCTTCCCTCCAGTCTGAGGTCCTGAGCAGGTTTTCATCAAGGATCTCGCTGTACTTTGCTCGGTTCATCTTTCCCTCAATTCTGACTAGTCTCTCTGCACTGTCAACTGCAGGACTTTATATAGACATGTGTGTGCCTTACCAAATCAATTGCATTTAACACAGGTGGACTCCAATCATGTTGTTGAAACATCTCAATGTTGATCAATGGAAACAGGATGCACCTAAGCTCAAATTCGAGTTTCATAGCAAATGGTTTCATAGCAACATTTGGAAAAAGTCAAGGGGACTGAATAATTTCAGGGAGTTCCATGCAATCATGGCTCTGTATAATATTGTATGTTTCCTTTAACTTGACAGACAGACAGACACGTATGTGGACAGACCGGAAGGCATGCAAACAGGCTGACGTGCGGACATACATACATACATACAGACGGACGGACGGACAGACAGACAAAACAAACAACAGTACAAACAAAATAAAAATTACAGACGGAAAATAACAAACAGAAGAAAACCTGTGCAAAACAGTTGTTGACTGATGATGATCCTTGATACAATCATTGAAAATGTCTTTGAGTGAGTTCAAAATAACCATTTCCCCACACATCTTGAGCCTTTACATCATAAACATGAGGTGAGTAGCAGACTACTACAAGCCTTTGTATACCATTTCAAACCCTTCAGACTGGATGAAGAATCTCAGAATTGTGGAATGGTCAACACAGATCACATAATCAGAAATCTGCCATGTGTATGCACATACTAATGTGTTTGTAAGTGGAGGGTCTCCATGTAGTTCGGTACAGCTGCAGAATAGTCTAATCCCAAGTGGGGATGCATGTACGTCTGCCCCCCCCCCACCTCACCTAGACAGCTGTGTGCCTCCCGATGCCATGCCGCAGACCGTGTCAAAAGCTCCCACAGCGTCATGTGGCACAGGCTCCACCCTCTATATGGTCCCTGCTAATTTGTATGAATCAGACTCATTTGACTCCCCATTTTGGCTCCAGACGAAATTGAGTATTTTTTTTTGAGTAGTTTTTTGTTAGAAGTTAATTAGCGGCAAATTAAGGGCTCATTTTTCACCTTCAGCAAATAATCTGGAACTGATATGGCTACAACTGATGGATAATGCTATAGTATAATTACAATTAGAATTTTGTGGGGAGATTAACCTTTGTGGGGAGATATCACCATTATGGGATTTGAATAGTATTTGTTAGCCGCGCTTGATTGAGCTTGGCTGGTGCAATGGAGTCAATAGATTAGTCCCAAAAGTGTAAACCTTGCCATCTGGATGGACAGGTTTTCAAAAACTATGAAATAACGATTATTGACAGTGAAGGGTTCAGCCTAGAACATGAGGGAGGGGTGAACCTAAGTTAAGAAAAGGGAAGTTCAATCAGAGACATGAAGGGAGACTGCTGGGCAGGGACCAACCAGGGTTGAGAAAAGGGAAGTTTAGGGAAAGGGAAGCTCAATCAGAGACATGAAGGGAGACTGCTGGGCAGGGACCAACCAGGGTTGAGAAAGGGATGTTTAGGGAAAGGGAAGCTCAATCAGAGACATGAAGGGAGACTGCTGGGCAGGGACCAACCAGGGTTGAGAAAGGGATGTTTAGGGAAAGGGAAGCTCAATCAGAGACATGAAGGGAGACTGCTGGGCAGGGACCAACCAGGGTTGACAAAAGGAAAGTATAGGGAAAGGGAAGTTCAATCAGAGACATGAAGGGAGACTGCTGGGCAGGGACCAACCAGGGTTGAGAAAAGGGAAGTTTAGGGAAAGGGAAGCTCAATCAGAGACATGAAGGGAGACTGCTGGGCAGGGACCAACCAGGGTTGAGAAAGGGATGTTTAGGGAAAGGGAAGCTCAATCAGAGATACGTAATGTTAAAGTGGTTTTAAAAAAAACTTTTTGGGGAAAAATATTTAAAAGGAGTGGTAGGAGAAACCAAGATGTATAAAAACGCATGTGCAGTTACTCCACAATACTAACCTTATTGACAGAGTGAAAAGAAGGAAGTCAGTGCAGAATAAAAATATTCCAAAACATGCATCCTGTTGTAGCGGTATTGTTAGAGCGGGTAAAGATAAAGCTTTTTGTTTGGGCTCCAGGCAGATATTATCCCTGCCGAAAGGAGGGGAATAGTAGGATAGATAGAGACCCGCTACCAGACGCACACACGTCACCAGAAGAGACCGCCTGGAGTGTAGCTTGTTAGCCAGATAGCCAGTGGAGAAAAAGGATAAAGGACACCATATAAAGCACACGTCACAGCACAGGGGTAACCCAACCAATAATACCTCATACAACAATAACGGCGGAACAATTCAAAGGCAACTTCATAGGAACAATTGACAAGAAAGGACCCATTCATAAACCTTATAGAATTTTCAATATTCTGTATTAACTCCCAGTGGAGTGAGGGGTGTATGAATTTGTGTGTCTGTGTGTTCATAGACAAAACAAAGAAGGCCTTAAAATGTCCCCAGTCTCCTCGGCCAAATCACAATAGTCCGACACAAAAAACAATCCCGTTCAATCAATAATTCCAAATAATTAACAAACAAACTCCAATGCACTTCCTTTGAAAACAAAATGTCAAATCAAATATACGTCCGGCAGGGCAATAATAGTCCAGAGACACTGAACATCAAAGGGAGTGTTGTGAAAAAAAACTGTCTGCTACAGTGTAAAGCACTGGAGCGATGAAGGGAAAATGAGAGTGAGAGTGGGGGGGGGGGGGATCTTAGCTGTTGACTTCAGACTTGCAGTTGCACTGTCTGTCCATCTGTTACACCTGATGGTTTGTTGGTTTGTTTGTCAAAGGATCTGAAACAATGTTGTTACTAATACATGTGATTAATGACAGGAGAGGTCACAAAAGATTCAAACAAAGATTCCAAACAAACTAAGGACGCTGAAAATGCCTACGCCAACCAAGAGCATCAACCCAGATCCAGAAGAGCTATCTTTATTTTCTCTTTCCTGACTGATGACGCGGTCTTTTTAAAGTGGCAGCACACTGTGAAGGCTCCGTTCAGGATTTCATTATACTGTTTGCAACAAAGCAATAAAGTAATACTACAAAAAAAAACGTGGCAAATCAATTAACTTTTTGTTCTGAATACAAAAGTGCTATGTTTGGTGCAAATCCAATACAACACATTACTGAGTGCCACTCTATATTTTCATGCAGTGGTGGCTGCATCGTGTTATGGGTATGTTTGTAATCGTTAAGGACTGAGGAGTTTGTCAGTATAAATAAGAAACTGAATGTAGCTAAGCACAGGCAAAATCCTAGAGGAAAACCTGGTTCAGTCTGCTTTCCACTAGACACTGGAAGATGAATTCATCTTTCAGCAGGACAATAACCTAAAACACAAGGCCAAATCTACACTGGAGTTGCTTACCAAGAAGACAGTATATGTTCCCGAGTGGTCGAGTTACAGTTTCGATTTAAATCTGTTT